>NW_028274822.1:57426781-57727851 GCF_037043125.1 Eumetopias jubatus | reverse complement strand
TAAATCCCAATTCCCAAATCGGGTGGCAAGCCTTCACTTTCCTCATGTGTTCACAGTAGGGCTCCTGAAAACACCAACTTCCCCTGTATCACAAAACAGTTTTTAAAGGTTACTGATCTCCGGTATCCCTGCCATGGCATCATTCTCATTCTGTGTAAGCTTAAGAAAAGGATATAGGCTTTCCTCCTAGCTCAGTGATCCTTAAACACTGGGGAGCTTATAGATCCTTTCGAGAATCTGAACAGAGCTCTCCATGATCTGTCTCCCGCAACAAATGTGTATACACACAAATTTTATAATTCCTTGAGCTTAAAAAGTTCTTAAGAACATTTAATTCAAGGGCAGTTCAGGGACCACCTGTATCAGAATCACCGGATAATTTCTTCAAACACAGGTCTTGAGCCCCGTCCTAGGTCTTTGGAATCAGAATCGCTGGGGATGAGGTTGGGGCTCTGAGCTTTAGGTCACTTCCTGGTAATTCTGTTGCTGGCTGAAAGCAGGTTAAGATCCTCTGCTCTCTGGGCACCTGGGTGGCTCAGATGGTTAAGCATCTGCCTTCGGCTCAGGTCATGATCCCATCGAGTCCCGCATCAGGCTCCCTGCTAGGTGGGGAGCCTGCTTCTCCCTCTGCCTCCGCCTCTCTCTCTCTCTGACTTTCATGAATAAATAAATAAAACATTTAAAAAAATTAAAAAAAAAAGATCCTCTGCTGTGGCCATTTTCCTTTCCTCTTATGGTAGCAACAGGTTTTGAAACAGATGCTCCCCTGGCACCCACTCACCACTCCCGAGGAGCCCAACCTCTGTCACCTCCACTTGACCTAAGGGCATCTCCCTCAGCATTGTCACCCGCTCTGCACGCTCCACTCACGACTACCCCCGATTCCATGTACAACCAGCTCCTGGACTCCTGTCTACCTTCACCATCCACTTCCCACCCAACTTCCAGCAAACTGTGGTTCACTCAACCATTAAGACCCATTGCTGCAAAATGTACTAGTTTCCTCTCTGTTCCTGGGTTATCAGCTCCTAAGTCTCCCATGAATGAGATCGCCTTTCTTCTTGCTCCATATGGGGTAACTCGTGTCCCCCAAGTACATGGTGAACACCCCAGGCTTACTGCAGAAGCAGTGCCTGGCCATCCAGGATGCCCGTGCCTTAAAAGCTGGCAGTAAGCCAAAGGATGTCTGTCTTAACATGGCTACGCAGGAACAAGAATCCTGTCATTCCTCCAAGGGCAACGCCAAAAAGACAGTGGAGATCCTCCAAAGTGTTATACAATAAGGAAAATGAAGGCGCCTGGGTGGCTCAGTCGTTAAGCGTCTGCCTTCGGCTCAGGTCATGATCCCAGGGTCCTGGGGGTGGCTCAGTCGTTAAGCGTCTGCCTTCGGCTCAGGTCATGATCCCAGGGTCCTGGGATCGAGTCCCACATCGGGCTCCCTGCTCAGCGGGAAGCCTGCTTCTCCCTCTCCCACTCCCCCTGCTTGTGTTCCTGCTCTCGCTGTGTCTCTCTGTCAAATAAATAAATAAAATCTTTAAAAAAAAAAAGAAAGAAAATGAGGCTGGGGTGGGGGGGTTTGCCTGCTTTATCAAAGGCACCCTAGTCATCATCTGGTAAGTCCACACCCACACAAGGGCACCATTCAGTGTGGCAAGAGATGCCAAAACACAGGGTCCCCATCCTCAATTTCAGTAAACTTAGCAAACCAGGACACATATGTGACCAACTCTAGTTCACCCCGGTGATGAGAAGGACACCTGGTACCAAAGAGATTACTAAGGGGCTATTTCAGATTAGGAAGAACAAGGGAGAATTCACAGGGGAGAAGGCATTTCAGGTGTGGCTGGGAAGATGGGTCAAGTGTTGAGGGGTAGAGACAGAGAGATTCCAGAGAACATAAACACCTGGAGGAAAAGGGGAGAAACACGCACTGTGAGGCCGCATGGAATCAGGGCTCGTTTCAGCATGAATAATAGAAAGGAGGGCTGAATCAGGCTGCAAAGGCAGATCAGAGCAGGATAGTGCCTAGCGGGGTCTGCCGTGGGCAGGAATGGGGTTACCACATTGCCACGCTCATGATTCCGTATGGTCACCCACAGCGGCCAGGTGACAAAAGAGGAAGAAAAAGATATCCTATCTTACAGACAAGGGAGGAAGTCAGAACTCTGATCTGACTCCCTTACAGCGAAGAAAAGTGGGTAATGGCAGAGGTGGAGCCTGACCCTTGGTTTCCTAACCCCTAAGATGCAGGCTTCCCTTACAGTATAATCGCTCTACACAATCACAGGAAAATGACTATTCCATGGATGCTTCTTCCATGTGCACTACTTAAGTAAACTGCATCTTAACTAAAATGGACACGTAAGATGTAGATGTCATCCTTAAATTTTAGCCCCAAACAGCACTGACATCTGAACACCACTGAAGATCCTTTACATATTTATTGAATAAAGATCTGATGGCAACAATATCAAGTTAATTAAGGGAAGCCAGAGAGAAGTGAGATTTATTGCCTCAAGTAGATACCAGAGAAAACGTACTCCTAGAGTCAACTACCAGTAATTCTGCTGAACAAACCGATCCTTTACAAACTGTAGCATGTTAAACAGGAGCGCTTGGAGAAGCAATACACTGAGGTCGGCATGTTTACAGCAAAATGCAGGGACACGCAGAATTAACTGCTTGTCTGCTTTTTCCATTTACTTCGGAAACCTGACCTTCCAAATAAAGCAGCCACAACGAACCATCACAAAAACTCAGACACTGAGGCAGGGTGCTGAAAGATCAAATCTCCCTTCAAAATTGAAAAGAAATGCTAATGCCCTCCGGCTCAGATGTGCTGTTATCAGAGAGGAAATTAATATTGGAGCAGGAAGAAAACAATGGTGTTTGGTCAAAAAGTACAAGGAAATGGAGGGGTCCAATAGGAACAGAGGAAATGAAGATGGACCTTACAAAGAATCCAGAATGGAACAAAGTTGTCCAAGTGAAACTCCAGCGGGAGGACAAGGCTTGTGTCAAAAAGGCTGTGCTCAGAGCAGCCTCTCAGTCATAAAATTCCATGTTCTTGACACTCTTACCTTGCCTCTTACTCTTGCCCTCCACACAGAGAGCAGCAGACAATTGGAAAGGGACCACAAAAGAGAAAATATGTGGAAGAATACAAGCATAATTAATTATATCCCATCCTTTTCTGAAGGCAGGGCTTTCTATTTTAAAAGGTCTGGTCATGCACTGGGCCAACAATATTTAAGAAGACAAAGAAATGGGACAGATTGTTCTCAACTCATTTTATCGTGAATCAGTTTAAAAGCCAAGTGACACACAATGCACAAAATTCTTATTTATTTATTTATTTATTTATTTGAGAGAGAGAGAAAGAGAAACAGCATGAGAGGGGAGAGGGTCAGAGGGAGAAGCAGGCTCCCCGCTGAGCTGGGAGCCCAATGTGGGACTCGATCCCAGGATTCCAGGATCATGACCTGAGCCGAAGGCAGTTGCTTAACCAACTGAGCCACCCAGGCACCCACAATGCACAAAATTCTTGCACTCTCTTCAAATCCTATTTTTGCTTTGGACCCAAATTCAACCAGCTACTAAGCATTCCAATTACTTCTCCATGTAGAACAGACATGCTCTTCTCCTCGCGGTAGCAGGAGCCTAAACTTGTCCATGCCCTAAGAGAGTGTGTCGCCATTTCCTTATTTCTCTCATTTCTGGTCCTCCTCCTCACTAGGAAAAAGAACCATGCCCACTGAACCTATTACAACATCCAGCTCCTCGAAGGACCTATGAGATGAAAACCACACTTGTTTTCTTCTTTGCTAAATCCTCTGGTGTTCAGCCACAGCCCTCCATTCTCACCACTAAAAGATCCACCTCGGCTCCTTCTGGCTGATCTTTTAATTTTCAGGCCAGTCTCAGCTTGGCTGTGTTTTCGCTGATCACTCTATCCCTTCCTGTAGGGGGACACATCCCTCTTCTACTACTAGTTGTTTGATTTGCCCGATGATTATCTTCAGATTCTTGGCTCCAAATATCACAAAGCGTAGCCTGGTTAATCTAAATAGAAGAGCAATTCATCAGAAGGGTAAATAATAGATGGTAGACTGGGCAACCATGCTCTTGCAGGGACCTAGGGAGGAGAGACAGATGGGAGCAGTCTGCTCAGGAACCCTGGACTCTCATGTCACTCTGTGCTCTGAAAAAAAGCCACACAGTGAATCATCACTAACCTCACTGTCATTCCCTCAAAGTTCACAGTTTCTGCATTTAAGCTTCTAGCTGGCTGCATGTGGTCACTGAAACATATTCCAGCTACTGGGGCAAAGACAGAAGGACTCCCTACACTCCCCCTTTGGCCCCTTGAGAGGGAGGTGGGTCCTGTGTCCCACTTGTCCTAAGATTTCCCCCAACCATTGCTATCTAGCCCTGCTGCTTAGCTCTCAAGAGAACAGAGTGTGAAGAAATAAAGCAGCATTGCTATAAAGATGCTATCGCAACTAGTACAACTGCCAGTCCAGTCAAAGGACTTGTGAACTCATTTTCAAGCGGCACAACCGCCTAGCAATTATCCCAGGTGACGGGGGAGGGAGCCTGATGTCTCAATAGTGGAAAGAAAATGAAGACAGTGGAGGGGGGTAACACCTTGGGAGCCAGAAGTCTAGTCTACAGTAAATGACACTCATGTCTATTTGTTTACTATTTACACATACCTTCATTCAAATATTTGCTTGGACTACATGCCCATATTTGCATTAGATTCAAGCACCTAGAAGATAACAATTCGTATTCCATGAAATTCTTCATAAAATAAGCACACGGGGAATGGAGGGCAATTGTACAGATTGACTGTACTGCTCCATGCAAGATCCAGTGCAGAGCCCTGCACATAGGATCCTTAATAATCATTCAAGGGTGACAGAAACTATGAGGCATATGATGAAAAGGGTAAAGAAGAAACAGAAACTAAAACACAACCATACAACCCTGGTTAACATAAAATGTTAACTAATCTATATTCAACAAGAAGGTCTAAGGCATTTTCACAAACTTGAAATACAAGCTTGTCATTTTGAAAAATAAAAAAGAATAAAAAGGAATACTGCACCATTAAAGATGTATTGGCCAGAATTACAGCACACGTGCGAACAGTTATATTAGTGATGCCAAAATGAAATAGGAGGAGATGGGCCAAAGAGGAGAAGGGGGGGGAAGGTGAGTGAAGCCAAAATCCAACAGTGTAATGGGTCCCGAAATGAAACAGTATGCATACAGCCAAAAAGAAAATAGAATTATAAATTAATCCAACAGAAAGTGGTATGATTCCACCAAAAACATTAACAAATAGAGCCAAAACCAAATGATAGGAACAAGGATAAGAATGGCATTTTAAAGAGAAGCAAATTTAACCATTTGAAACTTCTCAAAGGTAGTATGGCAAAGCTACTCTGTAGTCATATATGAACTAACTCATTTTGTTGATTTAAACCCTGGTTATATTACATCTAGGGAATGAGAAAAGAATCTGATCCTTACTGATCACCTACTATGTAGCTGTTACTTATCATATCGCACTTAATACTCACAACTCAACAACCCTACCGGGAAATATTGTGCTCATTTAACTGATGAACAAACTACAGCTTGCAGAGATAAGTGTCTTGAGATTATATAAGCCAGTTAATAACTGAAACTAGCATAAATCAAGATGTGCGGCTTTCAAAACTTATCCATTTCATTTTTTTCCCCCTCACAAATATTGGATTTAGAGCACTGGTTACCTCTCAATAGATGTTTTACAAAATTACCAATTTTTCCAAACAGTTTCAATCAAATGTATATGGCTAGAAAAATATTGGTGTCCCCTTCCAAACTAACTTAAATACTAAAACCTAAGATTTGTAAACTGTTCCTCTGCATCTTGTTCATCACAACATTTCCAGAATCCACTCTTCCCCAATAAGTAAGCCCCTAAATGACTTTTTCCTTTAAATAGTGGTTAGAAAACTAAGAATATTTACCAAAAAAAAGAAGCAAAACAGATTTTAAGCGAAGAGAATCCATCAAAGTAACTAATGAACTTAGAAAACACATTCTTTGCCAAGTGGCCACAACTGAAAAACCAAAAGACATCTGAGCTGAGTAGGGAGTTTTCTCTGAGTACTGTTTCCATGGCTTACAAGTTCATGTCCAACATTAGTAAATCCTAAAATCAACCATTACATTCATGTTCCCTTCTTGTAGAAATCACAGAAATATTTTTTAAAAAGATACTTGTGGCCTATCATATGTACTTTCCTAGAATGTCTGAGCACAAGTGGCATTCAAAATCACACCACAATATTTACAAGATCCAGAAAACACAAATATGCATTCAACAGAATTCAACTGCATTTATTAACTTAGGCGGGAAACTTAGCTAATCCCTATAAGATGAGATTTTCAATAAGACTCAAAACCAAAAACACTGAATTCATTTAATTATAAATATATATGTGTATGAGTTGGAGGGGGACCAGGAGGGAGGAAAATAATAATAATCCAAAAAAAAAAAGGTGCTATTAGGCTTGGCAAACCCCAGATGGAAAAGTCATTCATTCAACAAATATGCCCAGGCACCAGGTATGTGCTGGGCTGTGTTCTAAGTACTGTGATATGGTGGTAAACACAATGTAAGCAGTCCCTGTCCTCATGGAGCTCAATGGTTAATATCAAGAATCTACTGCCTAGTGAACAAGATTGGTCTTTTCTCTAAAGGTCTCTATCTGAGAGATTCATAATCTTGTGAAGAAACAAAATAAAACAAAGAGGTGATGCTCTGGCCAAAGGATAATCCAAGACAAATGAGTTCAAAGATGAGAGAGAATACCACCTTCCTCCTCTGATTCTTCCCCTCTGGAGGCAGCCATAGTGGCTGTGATGGTTTATTGTGTGTCAATTTGGCTGGATCATGGGGCTCCCAGATATTTGGCTAAACATTATATCTGGGTACATCTGTGAGGGTGTTTCCAGAAGAGACTAGCATTTCAGTCATTAGACTGAGTAAAGCAGATGGCTTTCCCCAGTGTGGATGGGCATCATCCAATCCACTGAGGGCCTGAAGAGAACAAAAAGGTGGAGGAATGGGAAATTTGCTCTCTCTGGCTGACTGCATGAGCTGAAACCACCAGCCTTCTCCTACCCTTGGACTGGGACTTAGACCATTAGCACTCTGGTTCTCAGAACTACACCACCAGTTCTTCTGGGTCTCTAGCTTATAGATGACAGATCATGGGGTGTGTCAACCTCCATAATCATGTGAGCCATAAAACATATTAAATACATTTAAATATATACATAAAACAATTGTGACATAGGCCCAAAAAAGCCAGCATATTAGCCAGAGTTCTCCAGAGAAACAGAACCACTAGGATACATATACATATATATAGGGTCAGTAGGTCAGGTTGGGAAGATTAGCTGGGGACAAACTGATATTGGCCTTCACTATTGGCACCCAATCTTCCTCACATCACAGCACATACAGAAAACAAGTATCTGTACATCTCACTGGGGTAGAGTGGGACAAGCCCAGTCTCTGTCCCTCTGGAAGGAAAGTTACATCCAGAGCCATCTGGGGCACACAGGTTGGCAAGTTCTGCTCTGCCACAGGAAGAAAGAAGAAACTATCTTTGTTCCTATCTCAAGGGGACTTGCTTCCATCTGATCTTGATCACTCCTGTCCCTGGATGTTCAGTTATGCTGGGAGTTCGGTTTTATCGGGAGCAGAGACTGTGAAGGAGGTAATTCTAGGTGGACATGCACTTATCCAAAAATGAAGAAATCAGATTGAAATAAACTGGTCATTCAATGGCACACATTTTATCCCAATTTGTGGAGAAAATAACTGTTCCAGAACTTCCCTCCAACAGGTGGGAAGGATAAAATAGGGATGTGGCAAAGACGAGACATGAACGTCAGGTGTTAAGAGTACTGGAGGGTCCTACCTGTCAAACAGAAAAGTTTATTTGCTATCATGGCCAGTAACGAGCTATTCTGGACACCTGGGCAGAGATGGAGGCAAGGAATACTACTCCATCCACAGCTGCACAGTATGAACCAGAACAAAAGAGAGACTAGACATCACCAATGAGTACACTGGTTTCAAAATCAGGAGAAAGGGTTAAATCCACCAAATATTTTGGAGGAAGATCGGGTAATTCAAAAGATGGTATGTTAAAAAAAAAAAAGGCTGTAACAAACTTGTTTCACTAAGAGGCTTAGAAACCATTTGAGTGTTCTTTTTAAAAAAAATAAAACAGAACTGAAAAGCGAACAAAAGTTATAAATTTAAATTTAGCTTATCAGAACTAAACTTATCCCCATGGTATCTCCTTTACAAGTTATTAAAATAACAGAAAAATATCCTTTAGTCACAAAACTATCCTGTAATTCCAATTTTCTTAGCAAAACCTAGGAAGATTTTATATATTTGGGGATTTATACGGAAACCCTTATCAAGTTGGATACCAGGTCTTAAAAGCTAAAGTGAATAAGGACCTTGCTTAAGTCAAAAAAGCAGCAGTTAACCAACATTAATTGACATTATAACACTAGATACCAGCCTTCCTAATCCATCTGCAAACATAGGCTTTTATCCAACTCACTTTAAATGAAATTTTTAAACGCTTGACAAAGCACAGACAGATCTGGCCTCACCAGGCAAACAACTTCACTTAAAAACAGAATTATTTAACCTCAGGGATTTCTGCAAAGGTTTTTGTGGGGGTTTTCTGGTTGCTGTTGTTAATATCCCTAACATGGAGATTGAGAATTTATATCTATGCTTTATAAACCACAAAGAACGAGATTCAGGTAAATCATCGTTAAAGTGAGTGACTCTCCCAGCGAGCCCCATCTTCCTGCCTGTGACCCGGTAAGTACAATATGCCAGCCCATTATGATGGCTCAGGCTATTAGGAGCAAATGGGGTCAGACTGTAATTACACTTAAATAGGGCTCCAAGTCCTACCGCAGGCAAGGCATGCATTTCCCACATGGTCCCAAGGAATTTCCTTTAACACACCCATAATCTCAGTTAAAATAAAAACATTATTGGCTTACATCTCTGGATCTTCCAGAGGAGACCAGGCAGGTTGTGGATTGTAGAGAGAAATGCAATTAATGAGCGATTACTATTTAAAGACCAAATCCCTGTCAAAACAGCTTGACAAAAAAAAAAAAAAAAAAAAATGGTGGTTTTTCACACACACAGCTTGCAGTAGTGTTGCCAACAAAAACAGTGGGTGGAAATTCTGCCAGCTAAAATGGTGCTGTCATGGGGGTAGGGGAGAGAAGAACCATTCTGTCCCCTCCCATGGACCCCCTTCCAGCAGCAGCTCATGTGACCACATCCCAGTCCTGTTCTGCAGAGCTCCCTGGTTTTAACAAGGCCATCTGGGCAGGTAACCCCAGAGGCAAATGTTACAGCAGCTAGTAGACCTCCAAAGCATGTCACATATAAGTGAAATTGCTCCTCAAATGCAAGCAGTCTCACCCTGAGCAAGCTTAGACCACTTAGGGTATAATCAGGAAATATCAACTGAGGAATTCTAAAATTATCCTGGAGTGAAACATGGGCAAATTGCTTTAAACTTTTTACTGAACAGAAATTTCCAGGACAATCTCGTCAATGTTGGACGTTAATTCCAATGGTGGAGGGGCTTCTTTAATGACAACCTCCCCAATCATGGGAATACAAGGCTAGGGGTCCCTAAGACAAGAACTCTGCCTCTTGTCTGGAAGGTGGTTCATTTTAATGGTGACAGCAAGGATTGGGGGTGTCATAAAATATTAATCTATCACCATCACTAGTGATGTTGGGAAGCCATACTTGGCTTTTGCCTCCTATACTAATTAGGATTAGATTATTCACAAAGGGCAGGAAAACCAAATGGTAGTGGGTTAAACAAGACCCCAGAGTGTTTCTTTCCCAAACAGATGAAGTCTGTGTAAGTAGCCTGGGGCTGATATGGCAACTGTGCTCCATGATGTCCCTGGAGACCCTGCATCCTCCCAGCCTGTGGTTTCACAGTCTGAAGGGGTAGCCTTGATCCTCACTGTCAAGATGGGGCTCCATCCAGCACATTCACATTACATGAGGAAGGATAGAGGAGGGGGGATAAGGGCATATCCCTCCTTTATGTGATGAGCACTGGGTGTTATATGCAATTTATGAATTATTGAACTCTATATCTGAAACTAATGATGTACTATAGGTTGGCTAATGGAATTTGAATAAAAAAAATAAAAAAGACACGCAGGGCGAACTCGTGCATGGTACCTCCACACTCAGCCACCGTGTGGAGCTGGGCTGTTCAACTCAGGGCTACTAGTCACATGGGACTATTGCAATTGAGGGCTCATGCCCATAGGACACTCTGGAGTCACAGAGGTCTCCACTATCTTCTCTCTGTCCCTTGAGTATTCATATACAGCCCCTGATATACAGCTCCATATAAACTGTCACCAGACATTCATCAGAAAAATGGGGAGGGGGCCTTGCCCTACTGTCAAGGCTATATGGGGTAAAAAGGCAGAGGGAAGAGGAGTTCTAGGTATCCCAAGTTGGAAATCCAAGTGCATTGTTTTACAGAAAGATCACTGTACATGGTGGTCAGGTTCTTCTGATTTAAAATAGTGTTCTGTGGGTCTATTTAAGGTTCTAAAGAATTTATTGAGCTGATAAAATTTTATATGTCTGAAAATAGATATATTATGCCCTCACTTTTGAAGGCTATGGACACTGAATGCAGAATTCTAGACTGGCAGAATTATTTCAGAACTTCAAAAATATCATGTCACTGTCTTCTGGATGCCATTGTTTCTGTTGAGAAATCAACTCAAAATCTCACTGTTGCTTCTTTGAAGATCATAGGTCTTTCTTCCTCTGGCTGCTTCTAGCATTTTCGCTTTGTCTTTGATTTTCAGGAATTTGACCTTGATATCCCTAGAGTTCTTCTCTGCAATTTTTATCTTTTGTCTCTCTTTTCGTCAACTTGGATAATTTATTCTGGCTTTTCACTACTTTTCCCTTCTTATGTTTAATCATCTACTGAGTTTTTAATTTTAGCTATTGTACTTTTCAACTTTGGAATTTCATGTAACTGATGTCAAAATACTCAAGCTTGTCTTTTAATTCTTCCAACATATTACATCATAGTTATTTTAAAGCACATATATCTCAACTCCTATTTTGAGATACCCTGTAGATCTTGTTTCTAATCTCTGTATTTTCTCTTGGTTTTTGGTCATAGATTTGCCATCTCTTCATAAGCCTGGTTATTTCTAATTGGCTTGTGACAGGAAGATAGATTTGGGGTACTAACAATTCCAGACCACCTTAATCTAATCAGAGATTGAGATGATTTGAACTGATCTACTTCCTACTCACCCTAACACACCTCGGATATGGCCTTTGGGGTCAAAAAGCCTAGGGTATTTATTGTCTCCTCAGAAGGCCCTAAGTTTCAATCTAGTTGCCCTATTCTTAGCCCTGTGAGTCTCTTAAAAGCTATGCTCTTTAATATCTATTGTCAGTTACCAAAGGACAGGCTGAGAGGCTGTGACACTCAGTCTTGAGGAGAAAAGTGGTGCCAAATGCAGGACTCACAGATCTGGGCCTCCTGGATCATACAACTACTCTTTAGGAGACATTTGATAACTCCAAGTGTGTGTGTGTGTGTGTGTGTGTATGTATATATATAGTCTAGTTCTCTAATTGTTCTCAGCAAAAGAGTTGGCCTAAGACAACTAGTTCTATTGCCACTGACTTATGGGCTGATAAACTTTTTATTCCCATCATAACAACAACTATAGGAAGTACTACTCATTACTGACATTTTATAGCAGAGAAGATGAATGTTTGAAGAATTTTGATAATTTATCCAGGATTATCAACTACTAAAAGACTAAGTCAGGATTTGAGCCCAGTTCAGTAGAACTTTAGAGCTGAGCCTTTTAAATACTACTTACTGTACTTTCTCTGATTTGATCCTTAATACAACCTAAGTGATGGAGAAACTCAGAAAATGGCATGCTGGGGTTCCAAGCATATTCTGACTTCAATATCTGACCTCCAAATCCCACCCTCCTGATGGTCTTTCTACTGGAGTCCAGAATCTAAATACATTGGGTTTTGTTTCTTCCTATAGCAAAATAAATTTGAACTTCAAACAAACGACATTTGGAAATATAATCACGTTTCAGTTGAGAATAAGATACTATCTTTGATCCCAGTTATCCTCATAGTTTCTCTGGGAAAATTGGGGGGGGGGGTTCCACTATAGTTCTCATCTTTTATACAAAATGAAGATCATGAAGATAAGGACCCTGGCTATTGGTTCATTTATTCATTCAAAAAATACTTATCTATTACCTACTACATGCCAGGCACTGTTCTAGGCCCTTGGGATATATTTGAACAGGTGAAACAAAATAGAAATATAAACATCACAAATAAACCAATTATATAGATGTTAAGCTCTATTGGGGGGTAAACAGAGCTGTGTAAAAGGACTGGGGGACAGGACAGGAAATGAAGACAGGTTGCAGGACTTCACTTTCACCCAAGACTTTCTAATATAGTTGACAATTACTTCACCTCACTCCCCCTCTATTCGTCATAAATACATGCATCTTTACAGACTAACTGAGGTGTTTTTTTTCACCTGCAAATTCAGTTTCCTGCTACCGTTAAATGCTTAGGACAAAAACCTTAGCACTCAAGATTCATTCCAAGTAGCTACTATGTCTTTATGACCTACAGGAAAACAAATATACTAATTATTCTTTTGCCACAGCATCTAGTGTCCTCCACACTGTGGCCTTTGGGAGCCCAAATCTAGAGAGAAATGTGGTCCGATTTTTTCAAACCTGATTTTACTTATTTTTCACAAAACCTTTTAAAGAAGCTCACTGAGTAATTCTTGGAAAATATATAGTCTGGTTTAGGCTTTAAAAAGGATTTCCCCAGTCAATCTAAATAACATAAATCCAAGTGTGATGCTTTCCCCCTAATTGCAGAAAAATCTAAGTCAGAAGCCTGATTTCATGGTAATCATTGCCATTTGTTTGATGAATTTTACAGTTATTTCAGAATACTCATGAAGCCTCTCAGATAAGAACACACTAAGCCCAGAATAAGAGCTACTGAATAATGTATTCCTGCTTTTACATAAACAAAAGTATTATTAATTTTGATAGCTTCTATGGATATTCTTAATCTACAATTTAAAAGAAGAACATAGGTTTCTATATAAACCAGTTTACAAAAGAAAATGCATGTAGTAATTTATACTACATATAAATTCCCCTTTTTTATTTTATGTCCAAAATATTTAAGGGAAAATTCACTGACATTAGCCAGCTGCACACTTAATCCTATAGTGGTAAAGCCCGATGTCTACCTCTTAAATAAGGCAGGAGTTCTGTTGGTCTAGTTCGTTAAAATACTGGGTTTTAGCTAGCCTTTCCCTTTTTATTTTATGAATATAGTATTTTTCAAAATTCTTCAAGTAATTGTCTCTATTTCTACCACTCTAGTACTCACGGTAATCACTCATTAAACACTTAGGAACAAATTGACAACTCGCTGACATTAGTTAGGACAGAAGAATTTCTTAGACTGTTGTCAAAGAGTCCATTTAAAAATGCAATGGAGGGGCGACTAGGTGCCTCAGTCAGTTAAGCGTTGGACTCAGTTTCAGCTCAGGTCATGATCTCAGGGTTGTGGGATCAAGCGCCTGGATGGGCTCTGGGCTCAGCAGGGAATCTGCTTGAGATTTTCTCTCTCCCTCTCCCTCTGCCCCTCCTACCACTCATGCTCTCTCTCTCTCTCAAATAAATAAATCTTTTTTAAAATCCAAGTGTAAGAATATTAACTTTCACTTACATAGCACAAAGCACTGCACCAATTTTTTACATACATTATCCCGTGACATCCTCACAATAGGGTATTATGTCTGATAAGACAGGTATTACAATTCCCATTATTGTAGGTAAGAAAAATTAGGCAAGGAAAAGTTAACTGACAATTAGTGGTCACAAAGGTGGTAAAACTGAATTGGATATTTGGACCCTCTTCCTTTCTACTCCGAACAACTTAAGAATTAAGTTCCGAACTCTAATCATTCTAACCTAGATTTGAATGCTTCAGTTAAGTGACATGTTGCTTAACATTTCTGCCTCTCTTTTCTCGTCAAATGGGAATATGATCCCTGGTTTAACTGCATTGTTAGCAGAATTATGTGAAAAAAAAGTACCTACAGCACTGTGACTGGTACCTGGGTGATAAACAAATACTCTCCTATATAAATCTACACAACTTAATTTCTAATTTTCAGGTTTAATTCCTCCTTTCACAGAAATTATTAACAATTTATAAATTTAGGCTAACCATACGCAATTCATCTCTGGCTACTTTCATCTTACAGAATTCAAGTATGCCTCAGTCTTTTTCAGGACCTGAACTCTGATCGACTACACAGAACCCCAGAGTCTCCTTCAAACCAAAGCAGTTCTTTATTTGTTTTAATAGGTTTTTTAAACCCAAGTATAATTAACCTACAGTGTTACATTCGTTTCAGGTGTACAATATGATGATTCAACAGTTCTATACATGACTCGGTGCTCCTCGCGGTAAGTGGACTTTGAATCCCCATCCCCTATTTCACGCACCCCCTCTGGCGGCCACCTGTTTGTTCTCCGTATTTGAGTCTGTTTTCCAATGTAGTTCTTTACAAAGATCGAACTTCGTTTCTCAAATATACATCTTTTTATCCATCTACTTTCCTAATATCTTTTTTTTTTAAGATTTTATTTATTTATTTGACATAGAAAGCGCTAGAGAGCACAAGCAGGGGGAGCAAGAGAGGGAGAAGCAGGTTCTCTGCCAAGCAGGGAGCCTGATGCAGGGCTTGATCCCAGAACCCTGGGACCATGAACTGAGCCGAAGGCAGACACTTAACCATCTGAACCACCCCAGATATCTTAATAGATATCTACTATCTTAAATAGAAATGATGAGCAGGTAGTTGGGTGAATGGATGTGAAAGAGGATGTCAACTACCTCCATTAGGACCTCAGTCTGTACTTTCTAACTGAGGAAGTTCTTCTTTCCAGATTCTCTCCTAACTCAGGCAAAAGACCTTGCAGGCGAACATCCCCTGATGGGAACTCAAACTACCCCCTCAGGCAACAAGGACTGCCCTGAGACAGCAGACCCCTGTGTAACTGACCCCAAGACAATGACCTGATTTGACCTTCACTGCCCACTTGCATGTTTTGTCCCACATTTTCCTTATATAAACCTGGAAGTATTTTCGGCACTTTGTAAGACAGTTTTTGAGACATCTTTCAGGTGTTGGCCCCACCGAAATAAATTCCTTTCTTGTTCCACCACCACTGGTTTCTCTGCCTTTGGATTTTGTCAGCTGCGAGTAGCTGACCCTGGTCTGTTTGGAACCCCCCAGCCAGGTGCTATTGTGCCTCAGCTACAAAGGAATGATGAATGGAAAGACACATCACTGGATAGGAAAAATCCAGGGACTCAACTATTTTGCATAATCAGTGGGAAAATCCTAGGATCTTCTGTGCCACACAAGAAAAAGGAATTAAAAGCCCATTTTTGCATCCATTTATCCACAATTCTGTGTTAGATTATTTTTTTTAAAGTTGCTGGAAACGGCCAACATATTTTTCACTCACTGCAACTTAAATTCTGCAATTTAAATGTATATAATGCCTTAAACATGGGAAGATGAAAACTTATGTAGGATTCACACTGTGCTATCCCATACCACCTTTTCCCAGAAACTTCCAAGTTGATCATCTTTACTTTTAGCTATTTGAAGATATCTATCCATGGCTTCCCACACACCCCTAACTTGTCTTCCTTCAAACCCTAGCAAAGTACAGTGGGGAATAACGTGTTAATGACATAAGTCATCAGGCTCTAAAAGATGTCATGTTTTTTATAGAACCAGGAGGAATAGAAGGTGGCACATCAGAATAACAACAGCTCTTGACAAATGGGTGCACAGCCATTCCAGTAAACAGGAACTTCCCCGCAGGAAAACTACCACCCCCCCCACCGGATCTGTAATTTGGCTGTTGCCTTTGAGAACTGATGAAAGCAATTACAGGACAGAAAGGCTGATTTCCCCTGCATCTGTTCAGGCGAACCTAGGGATAGGACTTCATTTATACTAAAGGAATTCACGGCTTCTTTCAAAATAGAGCCCTAAAAGATGAAACCAATCTCATCAGAGGCACAGCCACCTTATTGAGATGAAAACCCCTTAAGATTCTGTTTCCCAGCCTTAAAGGTCAAGCCACTTATTAAGAGTTATAATAGTTTCGTCAAAAATGACCACCTTCAGCACTTCACAGAAGCCACAGGGGAAAACGGAGGGCTACTCCAGTGTGTTTTCATTAACTGAAAATATTAGTGACTGACAAATACCATGTTTTATTTAAAAGCACAAAGGAAATTGCACATGACCAAATTAATCTCTTGTTGTCCATGTTTAAAAACGCTCTGGTCTGGGAGACCTAGCTCCGTGGCCATGACGAACATTCACTTGGGAGTAAGGCAGGCACGCCAGCAGGTAGAACAGGCTCTCCCCGTCTTCGATAAAGCTAATGCCCCCCCGGGGGCTGCCCACCTCCTGGCTGCAGCGTGGGTACAGCCAAAATGGAGAGGTATGCACTCTCAGGAGTAATGCCCACTGAACACCTAGTGTATGCAAAAAACATTCACTGAACACCTGCTCCATGGCCACTGCTATGTGGGGAACTTTTCATGAAGTCTCTCATTTTGTATTCAAAACAGCACAATGCATTCTATAGATTATGATTATTCCCATTTGCCGATGAAGAAAGGGAGGCTAAGAGAGGTTCGTACCGCATTCCAGTTCAGGAAGCCAGGTACTTACACACCAGTCTACGCACTTACCACGACCCCATACTACTTCCTCTGCAATCCCAATAAAAAATAGGGATGGCCACAGATGTGACACTTCATGCTTGGAGCTGAGGGTGGGGTTGAGAAAACCAGGCAAAGCCATCAAAGACTGGAGAGCAGTCCTGTTTTTATAGAATCTTCTCTGGTGATGGAAATGTTCCAAACTGTCCAATATTGCCAATACCAACGGCCCACATGTGGCCAGGGAGCACTTGAAATATGACTAGTGTCGCTGAGGAAGTGAATTTTTAATTTTACTTAATTTTTATTAACTTTACTTAAATTTGAATAGTCAAAGTTAATAGGTAACATATTGGACAGTGCAGCCTCAGAATTTAGGACAGAACAAAGACTTTTTTCCTAAGTGTCAATACAGGACAGATAATATAAAGCAGTAAATTCTCAGACATTCAGATGGACCCTCTTCCTTTAAAAACTCAAGGAAGAAGGCATTACTTACAGTTGTAGAAAAATCAAAGTAGAACTGACCATAGCAGCATAGGTGGTAGAAGCAAGAAGAACATTCTAAGCAAAGGGAACATTATAAGCAGAAGTGTGCATGCCCCACTGCATCATAAGGTTAGAGTGAGAAAGCAAAAGGAAAATGGTCTACCAATCAAGAGAAAAGCATCATCAATACAAAGGAATGAAAAACAGAACTACGTGTCCAAGGAAAAAGATGATTTTAAATAACAGGCAAAATATATTGAGAAAGCATGTTTGAGAACTGCAAATACTTGATGGGCATGGTCACTGGGGAAGCCACAGTGCCCATAACTGGCCACACAGGGCAACACTGGGGACTGCCAATGGGGCTGGGGAAGCAAAGGGCCTATTAGGCACCAGATATCTGCCTTGCAGTGTGTCTCACCACTACCCCACTGGGAATGCCATGTCTCCATCAAGGTCTGAGTCTATACTGGCTTAAAGGGTATGCTGGATGGGGGCTGGGGCAGAGAAACTATCTGGGATAGGTTAGAAGACAAGGGGCTGGTACAGGACCCCAGTGTCAATCACACTCACAAAGCTCCCCTGGAGCACCAGCACCAGGTTGCAGCTGCTTAACAACAAATCCACAGTTATGGTAACACTTTAGAAACCAGCTGCATCCTGGCTGAATATGAGGTCTGGAGTCTAATCTGTGGGGTCAAATTAAACCTCCTACCACAGGACAGAGAAAAAGCCAACAGGTGACCTGAAAGCCACAGTCAGGTTTCATTTTGCTCACAAAGTGTTGAACACCCAATGCTCTTTATTTTATTTCATTTTAATTACTTGGCAACACCGAGAGATCAGGAAATTTCAGTTGACAAATGACAGACTTGGGGCTTTTATGAAAACTCAGAAGATCTGGCAAAACTGGGCCCATATACCCACAGTGGTGTCCCCTGTTACACTTGGCCTGCTTCATTCACTAATGTCACTTGTCGCTTTCCTGATAAGTCATCTGGGTTTTGGCCCCTGCCATGGAACATTAGGTGTCTGTGCTAGAAAGTGGCACTGCAGCTAAGATAGGAGCTCAAGCTGAAGCAAAAATAAATACACAGAGGAAGACAAGTAATCTTTGTCCTAATGAGTTTGTAACCATCAGTCTTCAGAGAATTACGTTTTTTTCCCCAGCATGCCAATGGGGCAACCACAGACTATTTTTAATTGAACTTGACCAATGTCACAATACCTCCTTAGAACACTGATACCAGGAAGGCTTTTTCAAGCAGTAGTAGAATTCCATCCCATTTTCTCCCCTTTTCTAATTAACATACACAATGAATCTGTAGTCTGTTTCACTTAAGAAAGAAACGACAATTCTGATAAATTTACTAGAATCCAGATTTGCATGCTCCTGCCCCCCCTCCATTTTTATCTGTTCATAGAATTACATGATATTCTTTTTTTTTTTAAGATTTTATTTATTTATTTGAGAGAGAGAATGAGATAGAGCATGAGAGGGGAGAGGGTCAGAGGGAGAAGCAGACTCCCCGCTGAGCGGGGAGCCCGATGCGGGACTCGATCCCGGGACTCCAGGATCATGACCTGAGCCGAAGGCAGTCGCTTAACCAACTGAGCCACCCGGGCGCCCAAATTACATGATATTCTTGATTTAGTAGAACACTATTAGCAACGTAACTATAAAATTAAGTATATATAAAATCACAATTATGTAAACATATTCCAGATTTAATAGATAAGCCAAAACCTAATTTAAAGCTGAAATATCACAGGGAATGGGTGAATGCACTGTATTTATACTGAAACCTCATTTATTTTATAGAGAAACAATGTACTGCCTTGTTTCTTCTTTTCCTATTAACCTCTCTCCAAACCCCTCCCCAAACCATACCACCCCCAGATACATACAGATTTGGGGCACCCACTCTGTCCTTGTTCATGGTGCCTGACATTAACACTAATCATTTATCCTCTGAGCCCATTAGCTGGACTGAGCTTCATCTGGCTTTGCATATAGGTGTGGAACATAAGGTTGGGGGTTTCAAGCCTTTCATAGGTATCAGTGTTTAGTGTGGATACCATTTTTCTTTTGGGGGAGAGTGGGGTTTATGTCTAATTCCTTTACTATAGTGCAAAAGTCCCCAAGCACAGCAGGAAGCTGGCTGCCTAAGGAGCCCTGGAAAAGCTTTGGAAACTAACCCACAAGTTTTATACCCAGAGATTCTGATTCAGTGGTTCAGATATGGGACCCAAGAGTATACCCTGTGAATATGTTCCCCAGGAGTTTCTGAAGATTAGTCAGATTAAAGAAGCAATGTCCCATACTGGTTTGAGCTGCACTGAGCCTCCTCTCTGAAGGATGCAGCAAGGTTAAACCTGTGGGGGAGGCCAGAAAAGGCACTGGGAAGATGGTGTATGGATCTGGAGGAAGAACCAAGGGTCTAGTTAGGGAGAAAAGAATCCTACAAATACACTTTGTAACAAATCAGTGCTTCAAGGAGACACTTCCTCTGTATGGACAGCCTTGTATCTTGTGTGCATATAGGTCTATTAGTGATAGGCTGTTACCAGTGGGAGGGCATGGAGGTAGAAAGCCTTCCCAGGGTCTGACTTTTCACTGAATTGTACTATTCACTTCAAGTAAGAGATAATCAAAAACAACTGAGAAATAAATACAGGTGTTCCCCCAAAATGGCCTTGATAGAAGGTTCTAGAGCATTTACAAGGTACTTTTCATTCTTTAGGCTCATGAAAGAAAAAAAAAAAAAAGGATTGGCCATGGGAGAATGCATTGTCTCCAAACATGGGACTTTATAGACAGAATTTGAGTTGGAGAACCTTTAATGACACCATTGGACACCACAACAAACTTAAGCCAGTAAAAAAATAGCAGACTAAACTTTCAAATTCAAATATTGTAATGTATCAAAATCAAATATAGTAATGCAATCCTGATGTAGCTGGACTTCTTGCCACCTAGAATTTTCCAAAATCAGTCCAAATTTTCTAGTCTTCTTTGCAGCAAGATGTAGCCTTATGAGTTCTGACCAATGAAAATGTATGTAAGTGGAAGTATGATGAAGCTGCTCCCAGAAATCAACTTATAAACTACCTCATACCAGCCCTTCTCCCTCTAACTGCATCTCTTCTTCATCACCTATACTTCATGCTAGCTAAAATTAGTATGTGATGGCTGGCGCTTAAGCAATCATCTTGAGCCCTGATTTGCCATATTAGGCTCCTAGAGGGAACAAGAAAGAAGGAGGCTGCCATTCCAGTCACAGTCTACTTATTTCTGCATTCCTTTCACTTAAAAAATATAATAAAATTTTACTTGCTTATATCGTGCTTATTTTATGTTTTCCATGACCCTGAGTTGGATCTAATCCTAATTAAAACATAATGCTTTACACCAATAATTTCCATCAAGATGTTATAAAATGTTTTCTTATTGGATTTTCTTGCTCTTCAAAAGGAAAACTTAAGTATTTGGTCTTTGCCTCTGCCATTATGCAAGATGGCAACACACAGCAACTCTATTAGCAAAATTCATAAATTTTTCATCAGCTCACAAGTGTTAATAAAATAAGCTAGAGAGAAGCAAGAACAAGGAGTTTTCTCCATTGCCTTTCTTGTCCCTACATATTTCCTCTTTAACTCAACACTGATGGTATCAAGTTTTTAGAGTCACATTACCACCATGACCATCCTTCCCCTCGCCCTTAAATCCCCAAAGATACCGAAAAGACTTGATGTTTACAGAATCCATGCAGAATCGATAAATCAAGACGTATAGTGGGGATGAAAAGAAAGGCTATCCCTGGAAGTTAGGAAACCTGAATTTGTATCCCAGCATTACTGCAGATAATTTTGACAAGCCTAAGATATCATTTACCTCCCAGTCTTCCTAACTCTGAACTAAAGGGACCGGAAGAGATCTTTAGGTGCTCTGTAAAATCTATGGCTCTGTGGCCCTAGAATGATAGCTCTTAAAGTTTCTTTAAGGGCTCCAAATTAATACTTGCTATGACAACCAAGCTGATTTCATTTCAGAATATTGCTATTTAAGAAAAAGCGACTATTTTTCTACCATTGTATCCTAAGAATGCATTTCCATTGCTATTTCTACTAAACTGATACTCTGTTAAAAACAGAATGTTGGGGGAAATTGAGGGCCATAAAGACTTTAAAAAGAATTTACTAGATATTGAATGCTTGGGAACAAATTTCAAAATCTCACATTGATAAACAGAAAGCAAAAGCTTAATGAAGACCTGTTAGTCCCTGTGTGTGTAAATCATGTAAGATAAAAGTTGTTAAATACAATTTAATCCACTCTGGAGTACAGTTAAATAGATATGATGGATGGCAGGTTGTCTTGATCTTTTCCATTTGTTAAATTATGATAGATGAGTGATGTTCACAGCTGAATCTCCAGGCAGAGCCTGTGTTTGAACTCCTTGTCTTCATCAAGAGCTTCCAATCAACAACTGTTCTGAATCTGTCTCCATCAGACCAATGTGACACTCCACAATTATGATAAAGGGGAAGGCCAAAACCTTACAAAAGAAGTCCCACGGTATTTTGTGTGATGTGAAGTGCAATCAAGATATCAGTGAAGTGAAACTGTCTCAACACATCTGCAGGATTCTGGACTTCTAAGTAGGCTTTCCAAGCAACCCTAGCCTTGCCCCCAAGAGAAAAAAAAGTTTCTGGCTCCATAATTATTTGCCTTAAGGGAAAGAATTTACTATGCAATACTGGTAGAGAAATTCTGCACTTTATGTTCCCTGACTAGTACAACAATAACACGCAAATAAATAACTTTTAATGTGAATGAAGAGTGATACAGAACAGCTAAACTGTATATCATCCAAAAGATAATCATGTGGACTTTCAGTAACAATGCAAGTGTTTATTTACTTTGTAGGTACGAAGCACATTAATGTCTCTAATTTGTGTGGTTTAAGGGAATACACACACTTCTCTGCCTTAAAAACATGAATTTATAACCTGGGGAGGTAATGTAGGAACAGAAATGACTGGCAGTTTTAAATACTCAAACAGCTAAAGAAAATAATTTATGTACCAAACTTCTAAATAAATAGGTTCTAAATGCTCAACAGAGGAAAAGTGAATATGACATGGTAAATTTCTATCATCAATCATCCCGTGATGACATACTCTCAAAAACCTGGAAATAAAGATTCTTTAAAGTTATGTGTTTCAGCATAATACTGAGTCTACTTTTTTTGTCCTTATAAAACAGATCTCATTACATAAGTGCTGAGTGTTTATAATAATGGGACTCTCCACATCTACACAACCATAACCTAATGTTACAGTGAGGTTCCAGGCATAATAAAGATTTAGGGTCAAAGCAGAATATTTTTTCCATAAATACGTGACGCTTGAAAGGCATTTCATATAAGCATTACAGTATGTTTAGAATATCTATTTTTTTAAAGATTTATTTATTCTGAGAGAGAGAGAGAGAGAGAGCATGCGTGAGCCAGAGGAGGGGCAGAGGCAAAGGAAAGAGAGAATCTCAAGATGACTCCACACTAAGGGTGGAGCCTGACATGGGGCTCAATCTCAGGACCCTGAGATCATAACCTGAGCTTAAATCAAGAGTCAGGTGCTTAACTGACTAAGCCCCCCGGTGCCACAAGTACCTATTTTTCATTAAGTACATAAAAGATAACTTCAAGGTCCAAAGCTTGATTTTGAATCATTATTTTATCATTAAGATAAAGAAGAGACTGATATTTAAAATTAGATTAGCTTTATATGATTCTATATGATTAAAGGTTTTAAAGATCTGTAAAGTTAGAGGTATCTAAAAAAAACCAAAGCAGCTAATTGGGACAATAATTTATTTTATCTTAAAGATTTGTATTTATTTATTTGAGAGAGAGAGCGTGAGAGGGGAGAGACTCAGAGGGAGAAGCAGACTCCCTGCTGAGCAGGGAGCCCAATGTGGGACTCGATCCCGGAACTCCGGGATCATGACCCGAGCCGAAGGCAGTCGCCTAACCAAATGAGCCACCCAGGCACCCTTGGGATAATAATTTAAATAATAAACTCAAATGTATGCTTTGGGACAAGAAGGATTAAAAAAAAAAACCACTTAGAACAAACAGTTTTAGAACAAACAGCAGGGAAAGTAAAATTGAGAGTCCCAAGATAATTTTTAATTGCTTTACTTCAATGCATGGTACTACTTCCTTCTGGCAGGGACTCCACCTTGACTATATTCTTTTGAATGTTTTTTACTGTTTGCTTTTTTTCAGGCTTATTACAAAATAGATGCTGTTTTTAAGTACAATAGAAAATCTGCGGAGAGGGGCGCCTGAGTGGCTCAGTCGTTAAGCGTCTGCCTTTGGCTCAGGTCATGATCCCAGGGTCCTGGGGTCGAGCCCCACATTGGGCTCCCTGCTCCGCAGGAAGCCTGCTTCTCCCTCTCCCACTCCCCCTGCTTGTGTTCCTTCTCTCACTGTGTCTGTATCAAATAAATAAATAAAATCTTAAAAAAAAAGAAATTATACAGATAGCAGAAAATTAAAGAATAAGGGGAAAATGGGGAAACAGATAATATTGCACCCAGAGCCTAGTCTCGAACTTGATTCTGTAATATCCCCTGTGATGATCATCTACTTCTTAGAATCAGGTACAATGCAAGCATCTTGCAAAGTCCTCCGGAAAAAAAGTTAAGCCATATGTAAGTTTCTCCATTTCTCTGATGTACAACAAAGGTTAAAGCATTTCATTCACGAATACCCCACATAGAAAGCTGAAGGGAAACTGATTTTCAAAAACAACTAATAGCTAGTTTCTTGATGATCCTTTGGTTTTTTGTTTTTTGTTTTTTGTTTTTTTTTTACCTATGAATATACATTTAAATTGAGGTGGGATTCAGAAACAGTCCAGGGCAGAGATAAATTTTTCCTGTTTCCATCAACTAAAAGAGAGAGATGCCGCTATTTTCAATAATCATGAAAAGAAAAACCAAACAAACAGAATAATTAAATCCACTGAAAAATTGTAATTTGTAATATGATTTTTTAAATATCAAAATATGTGAGTGTTAAGGATCATCTCATATTATGGTACAAAAGAACTAAAACTGGAAGAACTTGGAGAAGTCTTAAAACAAAAGACCTGTGAG
This sequence comes from Eumetopias jubatus, assembly GCF_037043125.1. Classification (NCBI taxonomy): domain Eukaryota; kingdom Metazoa; phylum Chordata; class Mammalia; order Carnivora; family Otariidae; genus Eumetopias; species Eumetopias jubatus. The sequence continues at coordinate 57,703,228 of NW_028274822.1, read as the reverse complement.
TGGAGACAAGATTAGGGTTCTAATCCCTAATTTGTTACTCACCCTTCCTGATTCTGTGACCTGGATCAAATTACCCTAAACTCTGATGCCCTTGATTGTACTGCCTAGAACTTAGAAATGATTCTAACAGCTACAGTGCTATTGCAGGGATTACATTTGTAAAAGATAGCATTTGTAAAACACTTGGCACACAGCAGATGATCTTAAGTAATAGATATTATTCAACCACTTAGCATAATTCTTTGGGGTTAAGTTTCTCACATTTGGGTTTGCTGCAAAATTGCAAATGTTTAACAGCACACAGGAAAACCTATTTATCCATTCTCAAGTTATTCTAGAAATAAAAGCCAAACACATACTCACTTTCCCACATCCAAATTGGGGAGAAATGGTAATCTGGCTGTTTATTTGGACTTCTATGTCTGCAAAACAGCTTTCCAACATAAATTCAAATTTGACATGCTATTGGCTTGCTACAAAAAATCAGCTACTTGGCTGTCTCTCAAAAGACTATTCTAAATACAGCTGTGAAACTTGACCAAAAAAAAGTAAGAATACCCAACTAAGCAAAATTTATCTGAGTATACACGTAAATTCATTAAGGATTAATACTAAAGAGAGCATACTTTCCTTACGAGCCTGAAAAAAAATTAGAAAAAAAAATAAAAGCAATTTTTGAGGTTAAAAGTATCCAATGAAAAAATAAATTGAAAGTATAACTCAGAATTCACACAAACACCAAATGAACTGGACTTTCTCATAAGTATCTTTGGCATATAATAGAATTAGAGGAGAAAGAGGCTGGTCTTAAAAGTTGAAGTCCCTTCCGTTCAAGAGTCCGTTCTGTCATTTCCCTGACCAGTGTTCACCCAGCTTCTGTTTACATACTCTCAATGACAGGGAACTCAGCACTTTTCAAATCACTCACTTCATTTTTGACAGCTCTAGCTGATACAAAGCTCTCCATTAAAAATAAAACCATCGAAATATCATACGATTTCACCCAAATGTGGAATTTAAGAAACAAAACTGATGAACATCAGGGAAGGAAGGAAAAATAAAATAAAACAGAGAAGCAAACCATAAGAGACTCTTGACTATAGGGAACAAACTGAGGGTTGCTGGAGGGGAGGCGGGTGGGGGGATGGGGTAACTGGGTGATGGGCATTAAGGAGGGCTCTTGATGGAATGAGCACTGGGTATTATATGCAACTGATGAATCACTAAATTCTACCCCTGAAACTAATAATACACTATATGTTAACTAACTTGAATTTTAAATAAATAAATAAATAAATAAAACCATCAAGGAACCACCACCACCACCAAGACAAAATGAAACCAAAGCAAACCTTTGTCCTACAAATAGATTGTAGCTAATGGGCTAACTGAAAACCCAGGTCTTGTCATATGAACTGTAATCAAGGCTGATGCCCTCTCTTCTTTACTCATATACTGATTCTTCTTAAACTAAAAGCATAGCTTTGCAACGCATAGATCTGTCATTTCAAGGTAACTATTACAGCTCATTTATATGCAAAAAATAAGAGTTGCATTAAAAAGTAGAAAATAGAAAACAGATAGAAAAGCAGTGTCAAGTTCAAAGGAGGTGATGGTTCCAGTGCACCCACACTAGTGATGATGCATCAGAAATCTGGTTTGGAGCATCACTCTTCAGTAAGGGACAAGGGTAAATGAGCAGACTTCCAGAGAATGGGTATCCCCACGCTTAGTGAGAGATTGCAAGATCTGACACTCAACTGAGGAATGAAGTATAAATGAAGTGTGGTTAGTAGGCCAAGAAGGGAAGTGAAGCTATATAATTAACTTACTCATAAACGTCTACTGAAGACCTTGTAGAGATCAGCACTGTGCAAGGCACAGATTAGTATTCTTTAAATATTTGAAGAGCTATGAGGGCTAAAAAGTTTAGAAACAAAACGATACTCTCAACAGCCCACAGAATAAAAGAAAATATTTTCAAATCGTCTATCTAATAAGAGACTGATATCCAGAATATATAAACAACCCTTAAAATGCAATAAGAAATAAATAACCCAAATAAAAATGGGCAAAGGATCTGAAGAGACAATTCTCAAAAGAAGATATACAAATGGCCAACAAGTACATGAAAAGGTACTCAACATCTTCAGTCATTAGGGAAATGCACTTAAATGCATAGTGAATACTTCTCGCCCACGGGAATGGCAAAAATCAGAAAGATGGACAATAACAAGCACTGGTGAAGATGTGGAGAAAATGGATTCCCACACTGCAGGTAGGAATGAGAGTGGTACAACTTCTTTGGAAAAGTTTGGCAATTTTTTAAAAACATAAACATAGAATTACCATATTACCCAGAAATTCTACTCCTAGGTAAATGAACTGAGAGAAATGAAGACATACATGCATACAGAATCTTATATACCAATATTCATGTCAACATTATTCATGAATAAACAAAAAGTGAGAACCCAGAAGTCTATCAACTGATGAATCAATATATAAAATGTGGTATAACCACACAATGGATTATTAAGCCATAAAAAAGGAATAAAATACTGACAGATGCCATAATATGGATGAAACTAGAAAACATTATACTAAGTGAAAGAATCCAGTCACAAAAGACCCTGTATTATATGATTCCATTTATATGAAAGGCCAAGAATAAGCAAATCGATAGAAACACCAAGTACATTAGTAGTTGCCTGGGCTGGGGTTGAAGGGTGGAAATGGGGTTTCACTGCTAAAGTGTATAGGATTTCTTTAAGGGGTGATGAAAATGCTCTAAAATTAGATTGTAGTAATGGTTTTACAACTTTTTGTTTACACAAAAAACACTGAATTGTATACTTTAAATCAGTAAACGTGTAGGGTGTGTGAATGATGTATCAATAAAGCTGTTTTTTTAAAGGAAAAATGACACTCTGTATCATTTGAGAAAGCAGACCTAAATATCAATGTTCAGAAGAATGAGAAAGTTAAATTTGGAGACAGAATGAAGTGTGACAGTCCATCATTTAGATGTAATCAATAATCAGAATGGGCCATATCACTGCTAAAGACAGCAAGTTCAAGGAAAAGCCAAATAAGCTTCCAAACTAGCTACCATGGATGGAAAGCCTACAACTGAATAGAATCGTCTGGATCTGTTAAAAATCTAGAGTGAAATGCAACTCTAAAATACTACCAATGTATGTAATAAATAAGAACCTGAACATTTTAATTCAACACTTACTCTTCAATAATACTACAAATAACAATAGTTTAAAATAAAAATAAGAGCCATACTCCCGTCACCCTACAAATTTGAAAGTTTATTTCAAATATTGTATATACCAGGAACAGCCAACAAACATTTCATACTGCTTTCTTAATCTTTGCTAATCTCTCTGTTTTCATATTAAACAATAAGCTGCCTTCAGTCTTACTGTTAATTTGACCTCAGTGTATGTGTTCTGACCAGGGGTAATTGTATAAATCCTGTGTACCCATAATGGAGTTAAAAAATAGTAAAAGTTCACAGCTAGATTCTGAAAAATCTTTACAGTCAAGATCAAGTAACTGATCCTTGTAGAAAACCATATGGCAGGGATAATGCAATGCACCAGAATGTACAAAGGTGATGATGACTGAATCCATCTCCCTCTTACAATAGTCACTACATGCAAAGGGCCAGGCTTCCTGTAGGCTTGGTCTAATGTAAGTTAGGTTTTACTGGGTCAATGTTGCCTCCATTTTTTTAATTTTAAAACTGTAAGTGTAAAGAGTAGTTAAAGCCACACTTTTCCAACAACAGAAAACATCATGATTGTCATTTTATCTGTAATTCTTAACATCATAGTTGATTAACAACAACAACAAAAGAGACTTTATAAATATCACACTAGTGTATACAATAATGATGGGATGAAAAAGCAGAACTATTACTACTTTCCATTCAACAGTCATGTCCTGGGAAACAGCTATGTACATGGCCCAGTAACCTGAGCCTGGAGGGTCACATTTTTTGTAAACTTCAGGAGTTTATACCATATATTTTTTAAAAGAGGACATTCCTAGAGTACACAGAAGAAAAATTGCAATAAGTTTCAAGAAAATAAATAGAAAATCGATAAAAATATTTATGAACTATCAAAAATAAATAGGAAATAGGTGGGCAAATCAATAGGAATTCAGAAATAGGTTACTCTTAGAGGGTGGTGGGAGTAGAGACAGAACATATTACAGTCACTAGAAGTATACGTAAGGGAGCTTTTGCTCACATTGCATTAGATAACCCAAAATTTCTGTACATTTTTATAAAATGCACTGATTCAATATAGCCTCAGAGTGCTTTTCTAAAATATCAGGATCTACCCAGTTCATATTTGTATCTCCCCATTCTACAGTGAGAACCCTGGTTCTCAACATCAATATATTTACTCATTTACTCTATCCAACAATACACAAATGTAATTCAGAATGCCTACATCAATACCACTAAGGAGAGTTCAAAATCTCTGCAGTTGGATGTTGTTTCCTATAGAGATTTTATAGTGTATGGAGCTCAACATTTAATAATTTTGGCTCTCAAATTTACCTTTGTGTGTGCGTTTATGTCATCATCAGGTTCATTTGTATGATCTTAATTTTCTGGCTCACTTTTATCATTCCTTTTAATTTAACTTTAGGTTTGAATATTTAAAACATTACACCATTCAAAAATCAAAACTACATAAACATTCCTATAACACTTCTGTACTTTGTTCTGGAACACAGTTAAGTTCCTTGGACACAGTTTGAAACTTTCAGGTCTTGCACTAATGACTTGTTAGGTGGGTCTAAAATGGAGCTAGTCTGGGGTTAATGATTCCCCACTTCTGAGTCTAGAAGGTTTCTCTGGGAACAAGAACTGCTCCTGCCAATTCTTCCTGATGGTTCCTTTCCCAGACCGGACAAGTTTCCTCACCTGCATGCACTTAGCTGCTGCACAGTGGAGGGGCACACTGTGCATCTTTGGGGGTACCCCCTCTGGGTGGCTCTCTCCCCTCCAGTGCTCTGTGCTATGAACAACAGCCACCTTGGTCTTTGCAGACTCCTGTCTCTTGTCTCCTCCACTCAGGGACTCTGGTGGGCTCCACTCAGACTGCCCTTCCCTGTACTATATGGTCTGGAAATTCTCCCCATAATTCAGCAGAGGCCATCAGAAGGCTTGCCTCCTCTGTTTGCCCCCTCTCATGGATCACTGTCCTTCCATGTCTTGAGAAACATTGTTCCATATTATCTTTTTTTGTTTGTATTTTTGTCTTATTTTTGTTGGGTGTTTTTTTTGGCGGGCGGTGGTTGGTTCAAGTAGAAGGGTTAATCCAGTCCCTATTTTTCCATCTTGGCCAGCAACAGAAGATGTACTAAGAGAAATCCTACCTCCTTCCTGATCTTTCCACCTACCTCTCCAAGGAATCATGGTTAATAGTTTATGGCTTATCCTAACCATGCTTCTTTCTATAAAAGTAAGCAAATACATGTATATTTTCTTACTTTATCTTTCTTGCATAAAAGGTAGCATAATCCACATATTCTCTTTACTAATTTTTTCTTTTCCCTCCTCTATATGTCCTGGAAACCACTCCATAGCAGTCCAGAGAGACCTTCAGCTTTACTTCTAATAGCTCCAGAATACCCCATTTCACGTACATACCATGGTTCATTCAGGCAGACTTCCAGGGTTGGGCATTTGATTTGCTAATACAAATAATGCCACAATGAGTAATCTTGAGTGTATGTTGTTTCATTTTAGGGAGATGCATTTTCAGGGTAAACTCTAAGGCCTGGGATTGCTGGGTCCCAGGGTAGCTGCGTATCACATGGTCTTACTTTGGGTTCTTCAGAAGCAGACCTCATGCCCAGGAAATAAACGCAGGCAAGAAAGGGTATTCTCTTGAGCCTGCTGCCCTAGCTGAGACAGGTGCTTAATCCTGAAGGGAAATTCTGGGAAATGGTGCCAAAGAACAGGCTTCAAAATTATCTCACCTGAGGAATTATACAATGCATGCTCGGGACTCACTAGCTGACAGTTATTCCCAGAGAATATTAATCCCCAGGCATTTCCAGCCTGCCATGCTGATAGGCAGAGGAAACTTCCAAGGTTCTGGGGGTAGAAATCCCCATGGACAGGAGGGAAAGGGCAAGGACACAGCCAGGAAGGTGATTCTCTTCGACTTTGCCAAATCTCCCCCCACAGGGTGGGTGCCATCTTGTACTCACAAAAGCAGTGTGAGTGAGGGCCTGTTTTGCCTCAGCTCAGCTGATAGAATATTTCAAGATTTTGAATTTTTACCAATCTATTGGATGAGAAATGGTATCTCGGTGTAAGTGCTGCTTTAATTTGCGTTTCTCTTATTCTGAGTGAACTTGAACATCTTCACATAGGCCTAAACCATTTCCATAACCATTTACATGAACTGTCTGTTCATGTCTTTTATCCATTTTTCTCCTGAGTTTTGGTCTTTTCTTTGATTTTTAAGACTTTTTTAATATTAGGAGCCTAGTCCTTTATTTCTGACATTGCAAGTATTTTTTCCCCCGTGTGTCATTTCTCTTTTTATTTTGCTTATAGTGGTTTTTGTCATGCAAATTTTTTCTTTAATTTTTTTTTTTTTATGTTGTTACAAATTCATCAATCTTTTCTTTTACTCCATCTGGCTTCTGAGTCATAGAAAGGCTTTCCTTATATGCTAAATGCATTCACCCATGTTTTATTTTAGTATTTGTCTGGCTTTTTTCCCCTTGATTTTCCTCTTTTTTTTTTTTCCTTTTTTAAGTTTTTCCTACAATTAGATCCCTGACCCATCTGAAGTTTATTCTCCTGTATGGTATGCAATATGAATCCTATTTTATATTTTCTAGATGATTATCCAGTTGTCACAACACCACTTATTAAAAATCTATCTTTTCCAATAAAAAGAAATGAAATGTCAAACCACCAAAAGACATGGAGAAACTTCAACTTCATACTGCTAAATGAAACAAGCCAATCTGAAAAGGCTGCATACTATATGATTCCAACTATATGACATTCTACAAAAGAAAAAACTATGGAGATGACAAAAATGAGGGGTTGCCAGGGAGGAAGGAGGGAAGAGAGGGATAAATAGGTAGAAAACAGGAGACTTTTTTGGGCCCAGAAACTATTATTCTATATGATACTGTTATGAAGGACTCATGTCATTATGCATTTGTCAAAACCTATAAAACCTATAAAATATACAACACAAGGAGTCAATCTTAATGCAATCTATGGACTTAAGTTAATAGTAATCTATCAATATTGGCTCATCAAATGCAACAAATGTTGCAAATACAAGAATGTTAAAAATAAGGAATCCTAGTGGGAGAGAGGATATATGGGCACTCTGCACTTTTTTCTCATTTTTTTCTATAATGCTAAACTACTCAAAAAAATAACATTCTATAGAACAATGGAATAGAATAGACAGCCTAGAAATAAACCTTCACATATATGATCAAATGATTTTTGGCAAAGGTGACAAGGCCATTCAATGGGGAAAGAACAGTCTTTTCAACAAATAATACTGGGAAATCTGTATTTCCACATGCAAAAGAGAATGAAGTTGGACCCTTACCTTACACCATATACAAAAATTCACTAGAAATGGATCAAAGACCAAAACATAAAAATTAAACTATAAAACTCCTAAAAGAAAACCTTATAGAAAAGTTTCATGACATCACATTTGGCAGTGATTTCTTGGATATGACACCAAAAGCACAGGCAACAAAAGAAACTAGACTACTTCAAAATTTAAAACTTCTGTGCATCAAGGCACAAGCAACAGAATGAAAAAGCAACTTACCAAATGGGAAAAAATATTTACAAATCAGGGATCCATACAGGGTAATATACAGAATATATGAAGAACATATACAACTCAACAACAACAACAACAACAACAACAACAACAAATCCTGAATAAATGACTTGGATAGACATTTCTCCAAAGAAAATATACAAATGGTCAATAAGCACATGAAAAGATGCTCAACATCTCTCATTATTAGAAAACCTAAATAAGCTGCTATTTCATGCCAATTAGGATAGCTACTATTGAAAAAAAAAATAGTAATAAGTACCAGTGACAAGGTAGAGAAACCTTGATCCACTACTGGTGGGAATGTAAAATGTATACACCCCCCAAAAAATTGAAATCAGGGTTTCAAAGAAATTTTTTTCACCCATGTTCATTGCAGCATTATTCACAATAGCTAAAGAGTGGAAGCAACCCACGTGTCCATAGATGGATGAATAAACAAAATGTGGTCTATACATACAATAGAATAATATTCAGCCATAAAAAAGGAAGGAATTCTGATATACACTACAACATGAATGAACCTTGAGGCCATTATGCTAAGTGAAGTAAGCCAGCCACAAAAAGACAAATACTGAATGATTCCACTTATATAAGGTACATAGAGTAGTCAAATTCATGGAGACAGAAAGAAAAATGGTGGTTGCCAGAGGCTAGAGTTGGGGGATGAAGAGATGTTGCTTAATGGGTACAGAGTTTCAGCTTTGCAAGATGAAAGAGTTCTAGAGATTGTTTGCACAACAATGTGAGTGTACTTTACACTACTGAATTGTATACATAAAAATGGTTAAGATGGTAAATTTTATGTGCATTTTACCTCTATTAAAAATAAAACAAAATAAATAAAAACTACTATTTTTTTTTAAGTCTAACTTTTCCCACTGATCTGAGAACCCCCTTTCATTGTACTGAATTTCTACATGTCCTTGGGTCTATTTCTGGATTTTCCTATCAGTGGCCAACTTACGTGTCAGCATCACACTATTTCATTACTGAGGCTCTGAAAATCAGAAAACACAAACTCCCCGTGACTCTTCTTTCAGGTTTTTCTAGATATTCTTGCATGTTTATTTTCTATATGAACATGAGAATCAAATTGTCAAGCTTGGAATAAAAATCCATCACTTTTACTGGTTGCATTCAATTTATTAACCTAAAGATAAAGAACATCTTTATCATGTTGAGCCATCCAACCCAAGAATAGGTTATGATGACCCATTTGTTCAAGGCTACTTTGGACCTTCCAGGAAAGGTTTGGAATTTTCTTATATAGATTTTGTATATGTACACTTAATTTTACTTCCAAGTATTTTAGTTTCCTGTTATTGTCATTGTTGTCATAAGTAGGATTTTCTCTACCATTTTATCTTCTGGTTAGTTAATGTTTGACTGTTGTAAGCTAATGTTATATCCTGGTACCTTACTGAATTCTTTATTGTTTGTGTTAGTTTCCTCATCTATTCATTTGGATTTTCCAGGGATCACCTGCAAAGAAATAGTCCCCACTCCCTGTCATCTAATTCTTTTGCCTCTAATTATCTTTCCTGTCTGCTTTCATTGACTATCCCCTCCAATATAAAGTTAAACAGAGGTGAAGATGCTGTTACCCTTGTCTTTTGGGGGGCTAGTTGGAATGATTCTCATATTTCAACATTGAGTAAGATGCTGACCCTATTTCTCTAGTCTAAATATTTTAGCTAATGTTACAGAATGGTTTACCAATTCATATTTTATTGAGTGGTGGGGTCTTTTTTTTTGAGTTTGTTTTTTTTAATCAGGAATGGGTACTGAATTTTGGTAAAGGCCCTCAGCATCTAAAAAGAAAATCATAAAAAAAATCTTGACCATAATCCCAAAACCTCTCTGAAGGTAGAAACCTTGGCTGCATTTTCAACACTCTATCTACAGAATATTCACCCATAAAGTTTAGTATTAATTTTGATAAATGCACAAATGAGCAATTTTAAGTTCCTAATTCTTCCATATAATGTATCAATGATATTGTTTTCTAGTGTTTATAATACACAATGAGCACATAACTGTCAGAATATTCATACTTGCTCATCTAATAAGTGGACCCAAGAAATAAAGAAAAAATATCAGTGAGAAGCTACATACTTTATCCTTAAAATTTAAGCTTTAAAGCATTTAATAACAATTCCACCTCTGTACTAAGAGATTTGCTTCTTTTCTCTCTCTGGAGGTCAAGAGCAGCAATAGAGAGCTAATCTAAGCTTATTTTAAATAATCTATACCAGTTTCAACATTCATTATGTTCTCATTGTAAAAATGTTCAGGTGAAAAGCTCAGGGCATCTAACAGCAGGTTGAAAGCTTTAATTCAGTGGGAGTAGGGGACACCATAAGCCAATAATAGAAAAGCCTTTTTAACAAAGGATGTTATTTTCTTAAAGTAGTAATCTATAGTAAATTACACAGAAAGACCTTGATTATAGTTTTCAGTCTTTTAGAAAAGGATAATTTAATATGAGTTAAAAGCTGATTCATTTTTGCAAGAGTTTTACTAGCTGTCAATTATACTCTTTATGAATCGTCCACTGAGTTTTATGTATAGTTAAACACAGACTGGAAAACATTATTTGGTTACAATTAAGGCTTTCAATATTACATCATAAAAGTCAGATATACCCACCAAAAATATATATTCTTAATCCCCTGTTTAATTTTATATGTCTAATCCCAGATATTCACTTTCTTTAAAAAACCTTTCTGTATGCTTTCTGAAAGCCAGCTCAAAACCTGAATAAAGCAGTTGGGCATAAATAATCGAAAACACTTTTAAATAGCATATTATGCAATATTCTAGTGCTAAAGTAATTCTTGCTAGAATGCTGGAAAAAGTCAATACATAGGGTATCAACTCTTGGGATCATTGCATCTGAACACACAAATAGAATACTGTAGTAGCAAGGACTCTGAAGATCACCTACAAATACATTCTACCCTTTCACATAATAGAGGAAAAAAAAAAGTGAACTCAAGGAGGTAAGTGATTTTCTAAGCCACATATCCAGCTATTGGTAGAGCCAGACGAGTTTTGGGGTTGCCAATCAAGTATGAACTCCACTTTTTCTGTTTCTCTCTCTAAACCACAGCTAACACAAGTCAATGTGGGACACATCTTGTAAAGAATTACACAGTCTTTTTTTAGGTAGCTGGCACTGGATGTCAATTTATATTTTGCTTAAAGACCCAGAGGAAAATTTCCCTTATTTAAAAAGAGCCTGCAGGTGACTAATAAAATATTTTTCTTTCCTTCATGATTTTAAGTTGTATAATACAAAGTTAAAAGAACAGTGCCTTAAGTAATTAATAATGCTTTCTATTTGCCTATAATAAGATTATAAATGCTCTCTCAGACATGAGGTAGGTTTTTAAAACTGATTCCACAATTATCTCCAAAAGGAATTCAGGCACCAAGAGCCACCAAATATCAATGATCTAAAAATTACTGCTGTAAAGGTCAATTTTTTGTATCTGTTCAACTCCCTTCCTTCCTCACTCCCAAATCCTGAAGATTTTTTACATGGCTAGCCTCAAAAACACAAATTATTTCCTAGGAAAAGTTTCAAGGCTGGTTGGCTAATAATTCATAGTTGCTTCCTATAATTTTTTTGTTTTAAATCATAACTCATCCCCACTACTCTCTAAATTCTCAATATGTGCAGTAACTATTTTCAGGATAATCTCTTCTACATAGGTGGAAACAACTTTCCTTTTGGCAAGAATAAGGGTGTAGTTTGCATTGTGTTCCACTGGGACAGTCTGTTCCTCCGTATCAGAATCTTGGCTTCCAATCCTTTTAAAGTTATCTTCTATTTGAAACAGGCACCTCTCTTAAGCTATTTTTAAATCTCAATGAAAAAAAAATTGGCACACACAAACCCTCATTATTGCCTCATTCTTGACATCTCTCACACCCTCATGCCTATAACAGATGATCACTGTATGTCATTCTCAGATGATCTGGGCCCAAAGCAATGTCCCTTAGTTATCTAAACAGAAAAAAATACATTTATAAAAAGAATTACAGGAGTAGGGAATCATAAAAAACTGTTAAACCAAATAAGATAAATAACATTTATACATTCTACATACTGAATAATCAATACAATGCCCCTTTATCCTTTGAGGTTTCAAGGAAACTTTAATTTAAAAAGTAAAAATTATTTACTGGGATTTAAAATGCAGAAACTACTTCATCTTAATCCTCATAGTCAATAAAAAAACTGAACCGGACACAGTTGATTGGACTCTGACAATCACCAGTACATCAAACTGCTGTGTATGCTAAGTACTACATTATAATGCTCACAATATTTGTGTTTCTGCCAATGTGAAATTTCTTTTTTCTTTTCTTTCTAAAAAATCATAATCTAACTTTGAAAAACTAATAAAACCTAGACTAAGGAAGACTATTTTAAAACTGCACAATACGAACAACCCAAGAACAACCACTAGTAAAACTTTGAGCTATATTTAGAAATAAATACAGATATTGATATATTGATATATTTTCAAATATATTCTGCATTTATAAAAAGAGATCATGCTATTCACATTTTATAATTTCTTCATTTAGTATATTTATTTTTTAATGTATATCTTCATATCAGTTGACATATTTCTGAAATGCTGTTTCTAGTAACTATATAGTATTCTATAATTACAGATTTAATAATCATCCCATGTAGGACATTGACTTTCAACCCTGAGCTCTTAAAAACGCTGGGATGAAAATTTTATGGCTAAACTGATTTATCCATCCTGTGTAGATAGACATTTGGATAGAATGGTTATTAAAAATAGGGCTGGGGACGCCTGGGTGGCTCAGTCAGTTAAGCATATGCCTTCGGTTATGATCTCAGGGTCCTGGGATCAAGCCCCGCGTCAGGCTCCAAGCTCAGTGGGGCTTCTGCTTCTCCCTCTCCCTCTGACCCTCTTCCCCACTTGTGTTCTCTGTCTCAAATAAATACATAAAATCTTAAAAATAAATAAATAAATAAATAAATAAATAAATAAATAAATAAATAAATAACTTCCTTAGAATATATTCCTGAAGTAAAATTGCAGGTTCAAAGACCTTGTACAATTTTAAGGTCCTTGCTGTCTGGTTCTCTAAAAATGTAGCAAGCAATGTAAAGTTATCAGCTAAATGTGAGACAATTATATGTCCCTAGAGCCTTGTCAACATGACTGGCCTTTATCTCTATTTGACAGACTGACTATGTAATAATTGTTGCTTTAATTTTTATCTCTGTAATTATTAGTAAGGTTGATTATTTATTTACATTCATTCCCTATTTGTAGTTTCCTTTTGAAAATGATCTTGTATTTCTGTTCAAGTCAAAAATGTATTAATTTCATCCTTAAGCCTGAGTGATAATTTATTTGGGTATAAAATTCTAGGTTAACAAATTTTCTCCTAGTACTTTAAATTCCATTGTCTTCCATAATCTGTTATTATTGATGAAAAGTCTGTAGTCACTCTTTTTATTTTCTTTTGGTCCATAATCTGCCCATTCTCTTTGAAAGCCCTTAATATTCTCCCTTTCTACCTGAAATGCTTTGTAAATTTTTACCATCTTTACCACAAATTATCTTCTTCTAGGGTCTGAGAAGTATTCCTTCAGAATGATTCTATGGTTGCCTTTACCTTAGCCTAATGTAATAAAAGAGTACTTGGTCAGATTTTATGTTGGTTTCTTAGTCCAGACCTTCCCCAGAGTGATTAAAAAAAGAATTCAAATGCATGCACTGCACAGTCTCAGATACCTAACACCCCATAACTGGTCTTGCTTACATCTACTGTCTAGGACTTCAACTTCTATGCCTCATCCTTTAGCCAGCAGGCAGAATTGTTCCAACTAAATCACCCTTTCCTGGCTATTGGGTTTGCAGGAAGCCTAATTCTTGCTCATATACTCACTTAGTTCTGTATGGCATTAAAACTCCAGCACATAAAGGGTTTATCTGGTCCAGTTATCTTGGACTCAGTTCCTCTCACCACCAAGAGTCCTTACTTAATTCTTGGCACCTACAGATTTTCTTCCCTTATTTTCAATCTCAGTTAAATATTTATCTTTATAAAATATTTTTACCTATTTTTTTCATATTAGCAAAGAAAGATAAAGGACCTTCCACATCAACTCCCTCTGATGGCACATCCTAACCTACACATTTTCAGAAATAAACTTGTGATGTGTACAAAATTCTGTAAGTTCTTACAGTATCCCACAATAAAGGCAGCAAAATAGAGTGATTTATCACAACAACGACACTTCAGTGCAACGGGGGAAAGGTTGGTCTTTTCAATAAACACTGCTGGGTCAACTGGATATGGAAGAAAGAAAGACTGACCTCACATTACACAATTCACAAAAATCAATTCCAGAAGGGCTGAAAATATAAATGTGAAACATAACATATTTGTAGGAAAACAAGAGACTATCTTAGTCACCTTGGTATAGGCAAAAAATTCTTAAACAGGCCATAGAAAATGTTAACTATAAAGAAACAACTTCATTAAGTGGAAAAATATATTTTCACTAAATATATCCAACAAAGCACTTAAGTCCAGAATTTAGAAAAACAACTACAAATGAGAATTTAGAAGACAGGATATCCAAAGGAAATATGGGCAAAAAAATTGAATAGACCATTCACACAAAGATATTCAAATGGCTAATAATATATGAAAAGGTGATGAGCTTCCCTAGTCTTCAACAAATTGCAAACCATACCATAATGTTACAATACCATACCCACACAGTCACCAGAATGTATAAAATGAAAATGACAGATCAAGTGTTGGTGAGCATGTAGAAAAACCGAAACACTCTTACACTGTTGAAGGACTGTAAATTGACACAATCACCTTGAGAAACTATTTCATTGTGTCTACTGAAGCAAAACTTATGCATATCCATGACTCATTAATTCCACATACCATCAGAAAATAATGATGGTACTAAGATGTCAGTAGTCTGATACAGATAATATATTTTAGGCACTTTTCCCATAAAATGGTTAAAATGCAAAATTTTGTATTTAATAAGTTACAATCATCCAAGAAAATTGTACTCATGTTATACATATCCTTTTTATCATGACGCTGGATAATGTATTTGTCTGAATTATAAGATGTTTACTACATTGAACTAGGTAAAACAAGAAAATCCTGGGATTAGGATAATGAGTAATTTGAGCCAGAAGGTATATCTCTGGAAAGCTATTACAGAAAAAAGCAAAGCAAAGCAAAACAAAACACCATGTAAACAAAACATCACCTCTAGGGCCACTTAAGAGTAAGGGTGGACTCACACCATTAATATTCAGAAGAAACAGGAAAAACAGAATATAGGGATATCTTCCAACTCAGCTCCACACTTGACTTCTAAACATCAATAAGCAGGATGTTCAGAAAATCAAAAATCCCTGTCTTACTCTCAGCCATCCCAGCAACATATTGCTCCAGCCATTTCATGGAACTAGCTACTTATAGCTACAAGGGATATACCAAGTAAGTAGTCCTTTGTTGGGAATCCTAACGCTATTTCTGTTACTTAAACCAAAGCAGCCACAGAGAAAAATGGGCAAAAGATATTAAAAAGAAGGAATACAAACGGACAATAAAAATCATAGCTGATGTTCGAATTCACTATTAATTCAAAAAATGCAAATAAACTCCCTTCCAACAACCTACTTCAAGAGCAAAAATTCAGTGGTAGACACAGTCTGAGTCAGTGCTCTGGACACATTCCCACATTCCACAACTATTGATCTATAAGTCCATAATTAGTCAATAAGTGAGCTCATAAAGTCCTTCTGCAAGTTAGATCATGTCATAGCATTGCTTCTGGTCTGACTTGTCGGCTTACCCAGTCTTCTCAACCATCAGCTCACCGGGAAGCAATAAACAATATGCGGGAGGTCCACTAGCAGAGACGAGCAAAGGTGAGAGCAGGGGAAGAGGGAAAGAGGGGAAAGAAAGCAGCAGAAAGAAAGGCAGAAAAAGATGTCCAGTACTGTGTATGGAAAATGCCCACAACAACCACAGATGCCCCCATTACCATAGGCTGTAAGGTCTAACTTAATGCCTCTTTAATTGTGTGTATTTACCAATGGTGTACTTCTGTCTTCAGGGTGACATCTGGGATCAGGGGATCTTAGCAACCTGCTCCTGCTACAGAGTTATATACAATTCAGAAACATAAAAATGTTTATAGATGCTTTTACTGATTATAAATTCTTTCATACATATGTATGATGTGTTTCTGTGTGCACACATGTGTGCACACGTGCACACACAAGCCACTAAGGCAGGGTGTTTGGTGCATTCCAAAGCTACAAAATAGCAATTCAGAAATAAGAATGTCTGGAAATCAAATAAGCCAAATATCCAAGAAATGGTTAAAAAGCTTCAAACCAACACTGTTGTGTAGCTGATTATTTTAAACTGCAGGCATTTAAGACATCGACATATAATGTCTCAGAAACACAACAGTGGCAAATGTACCATATCCCTCTGCAGGCTTCATCCATAGCCTGCTTTTCAATATACTCGCAGGATGTCTATTCTGCTAAAACACATTTTTTAAAGGTGAGAGATCTGCCTAAGTTTATCTAATGGTGAATGCATATTAATCAGTATTCATCACTGAAAAATTTTACTCCTTCAAGGGCAAGTTCAATTAGCACCTCAGTCAGGCATTTTACTCCACAAACACTGGTTGTACACCAACAATGTGTGAGGCCCTGGGAATGCACAGCTGAGTTAGACAAATCCTTACCCTTGAGGAGCTCACAGAATATGTAGGAGGCAGAAAGTTGAAATGCTATGGGATATGTGCATCCCTGGGGTATGGAAGGGGCGCCAGACTCTGAAGGAAGCAACTCCATCTCTTAGAAACGAAAATGTGAAGGCTTGACCTTCATTTTGAAGGCTGACAAGGAATTCACCAGACAAAGAGGGAAGAGCCCTCTGGATGGAATAAAAGGCAGAGGGAAAGCCAGAGAAGAGCGAACGTCACAGCCTGCTGTGAGAACGTGGGAAGAATGGCAGAAGGCCATGGGGGTCTTCCCAAGAAGCCTGGCTTTTATGGAAGGGGAGACGTGTGCGCTGCACGGATGAGAGCAAGATGGCAGATGGCGTGGAGCAAAGGAGACTGACAGCAAAAGACCAGTCGGAGCCAACTTTGAAGGCCTAGCTAGGAAGGGGGCTGCCCTGAGGTGATAGCCCTAGGATGCTAGATAAGAGAGACTGGGGGGAGGTGAGAGTGGCAGCAGGACTTCTGTGGGAAGAGGAACCCATATTCAGTGCAGACGTTGTAAAGGGAATATCTGCACAGGGTGAGGGAAGGAATGTGTGGCATGGGAGGGAATGTGCTGTGGTGTGGGAGGCAATGTGCTGTGTGGTGTGGGAGGGAATGTGTTGTGGTGTGGGAGGCAATGTGCTGTGTGGTGTGGGAGGGAATGTGCTGCGTGGCGTGGGAGGGAATGTGCTGTGGTGTGGGAGGCAATGTGCTGTGTGGTGTGGGAGGGAATGTGCTGTGTGGTGTGGGAGGGAATGTGCTGTGGCGTGGGAGGGAATGTGCTGTGGCGTGGGAGGGAATGTGCTGCGTGGCGTGGGAGGGAATGTGCTGCGTGGCGTGGGAGGGAATGTGCTGTGTGGTGTGGGAGGCAATGTGCTGTGTGGTGTGGGAGGCAATGTGCTGTGTGGTGTGGGAGGGAATGTGCTGTGGTGTGGGAGGGAATGTGCTGTGGCGTGGGAGGGAATGTGCTGTGGTGTGGGAGGCAATGTGCTGTGGTGTGGGAGGGAATGTGCTGTGTGGCGTGGGAGGGAATGTGCTGTGATATGGGAGGGAATCTGCTGCGTGGCGTGGGAGGGAATGTGCTGTGTGGCGTGGGAGGGAATGTGCTGTGTGGCGTGGGAGGGAATGTGCTGTGTGGCGTGGGAGGGAATGTGCTGTGTGGTGTGGGAGGGAATGTGCTGTGGTGTGGGAGGGAATGTGCTGTGTGGTGTGGGAGGGAATGTGCTGTGTGGCGTGGGAGGGAATGTGCTGTGTGGCGTGGGAGGGAATGTGCTGTGGTGTGGGAGGGAATGTGCTGTGTGGCGTGGGAGGGAATGTGCTGTGTGGCGTGGGAGGGAATGTGCTGTGTGGCATGGGAGGGAATGTGCTGTGTGGTGTGGGAGGGAATGTGCTGTGGTGTGGGAGCGAATGTGCTGTGTGGCGTGGGAGGGAATGTGCTGTGTGGCGTGGCATGGAATGTGCTGTGGTGTGGGAGGAAATGTGCTGTGGCGTGGGAGGGAATGTGCTGTGGCGTGGGAAGGAATGTGCTGTGGTGTAGGAGGGAATGTGCTGTGTGGTGTGGGAGGGAATGTGCTGCGTGGTGTGGGAGGGAATGTGCTGTGGTGTGGGAGGGAATGTGCTGTGTGGCGTGGGAGGGAATGTGCTGTGGTGTGGGAGGGAATGTGCTGTGGTGTGGGAGGGAATGTGCTGTGGTGTGGGAGGGAATGTGCTGTGATATGGGAGGGAATGTGCTGTGGTGTGGGAGGGAATGTGCTGTGTGGCGTGGGAGGGAATGTGCTGTGGTGTGGGAGGGAATGTGCTGTGGTGTGGGAGGGAATGTGCTGTGGTGTGGGAGGGAATGTGCTGTGATATGGGAGGGAATGTGCTGTGGTGTGGGAGGGAATGTGCTGCGTGGCGTGGGAGGGAATGTGCTGTGTGGCGTGGGAGGGAATGTGCTGTGGTGTGGGAGGGAATGTGCTGCGTGGCGTGGGAGGGAATGTGCTGTGTGGCGTGGGAGGGAATGTGCTGTGGTGTGGGAGGGAATGTGCTGCGTGGCGTGGGAGGGAATGTGCTGTGTGGCGTGGGAGGGAATGTGCTGTGTGGCGTGGGAGGGAATGTGCTGCGTGGCGTGGGAGGGAATCTGCTGCGTGGTGTGGGAGGGAATGTGCTGTGGTGTGGGAGGGAATGTGCTGTGGTGTGGGAGGGAATGTGCTGTGATATGGGAGGGAATGTGCTGTGATGTGGGAGGGAATCTGCTGTGGTTGTTTTCAAGGGGAGCTGCTGAGATGTTGTGGCAGACTAAGTCTGTCCAACAAGCACATTAAACTACTCATCTCTTCCACAGCGCTCCCTCTGTACTTACACCTACCTCCACTATACAACTTATGAACTCTTGGCAGATAGTGTTTACTAACACAATCGGTCACTCTGATTACAACGGAGCCAGAGGATGGCAACGTTCTTAACTCACTTTTCTTTCAGTCTTTGGCACCTGATGGTGACTAGAACGGAGGGAAAACGGAGAGCATTTTCTGGGGAACAATTTCTTCTTCATCCAAATACGATTTGTGAAGATCTGTGTCTTCTCCTTCCATTCCGTGTACAGAATGTAAGACGGGCATAATATCCTCTACTAGTGCCTAACAAGGACATTACCGTGCCCGATCAGGGTAGCCTCTCTATTACTATTTCAACAAACTGACTTACCAGATCATTAGAACTATAGTATTCATAAGAAGTGAACCTCTTATAGTTTGAGAAGGACGAACCCACCAACTTAACACCCTCTATTCAAATACAGAGCTCTCCTATAATGAAGAGTCAACAGCAAGTCATTGTCATGACTCCAAGAAATGTGACTACAGCAAAGTGCTCTTCTGTCACCCAACCACTGGACAAGATCCCTATTAAATTCCTTCTTAAGTATGTGTCCCAGGCTTCCAGTAAGGCTGAACATGTAGTAGGCCCTTGAAATCTGCTAATTTTGCTTATTTGTAAATGATAACCTTTCATTCATCTTAGAATTTGGAGAACATTTATAAAACAAGAAGCAGGAGTTTAATGAAAGGGTACATTTTAATTCCGGGAAGACCAAGTAACCAGGTACCTGTATGTTTAGAAACCCTCCAGATGAGTGATGTTCAGGATCTTAAAAATCTCTAGCAAATGGCTCCATCGAGATAAACTAAAATCAGCTCTGGAAAGATAATGCATTAGTTGTGATCCTTTGCTGGATTTTATTCATTTTCCTTCATCCTAACACCCCGACATTCAATAGTGATGAAATGGCACATATGGATAAAGCTGTTTGGTAGATGCTAACAATCTTGGCAGGTTTCCCTTTAATAAACCACTCCAGATGTTAGTCTCAGTAATTATGCCTGCCATCATTCAGCTTTAGCAATGAAAAACTGCTGTTACAATTCCTTGTTTGTGTTTCTATGGATCATCCCCAAGTATAAAGCCTGCACAGTGAAGACAGCCCCATGAACGGGCTCTGCATAGAAACGTGCCAAAACAAAGCCCCAGTGATAGGATGACCAGTGTGAACTGGTAACCATAAAAACACACATGCTATTAGAAGTTTTCAATGATGCTTACACAGTACATTTGTACATCTATTGCTAATGAAATATTTACACATTTCCTTCGCAAGGGTATTTCAAAATATGCCAAGAAAGTGATAAATCTGATTTAAGTGATTATCTGTGGCACAGATAAAACAGGCTATTGTACATGAAAGGATATCTACTCTGAAAACCTGTTTCTAGGAAAATTTAAATTGAAATGTGTGTGCTAAATTTTTAAGAGTATTGTTAGAATCAGAAAAAAAACCTGAGATTGTTTTCATTTTCTAAAGGCTTAATTTGCAAAAAAAGAGCCTTTTTTGTGATCTTATTAAGAAATAAAATAAGTCAAAATAGATCTATAGCTCAGTGTTAGAACAATAAGTATAATGACTTGATTTAAAGAAAAATCCTTGAAAAGGTATGTCTGATGTTACAAGTAATGCGATTTTCTTGAATTTAAAATGAATCTACTTGGTGAGGAATAATAAACCCAATCTTTTGGGATATTTAAATGATCATGCTGAAAAGCCAACATTAACCATTAAAATGATTAAGCTGATATTAAATGACTGCTGACATTAGAATATTGAAAAGTATTAATAAGGCTGTCAGTGTCACTGAGGCACCGAGAAAGGAACTTTTATAAAGAACTAATTTTACATTAAGGAGTTTAAGCAACATTTTTATCTACTTATCCTCAAACCATCATGAGAACAATGTCAATATTCCTGTCAAAACCCATTAGCTTCACTGAAGGTATAAAGAGAAAACCACACTGGGATGGGAGGTTGGCCACAAATTGTGAGCCACGCTGCTTGAACTACCTTAATAAGCAGCATAGCACCAGACACCACTCTCCAGAAGCCGACAGAGCAGGAGTAGCTAACTCTATAGGAAAGCCCTCTAAGGTAGATGAGATCCAAGCAAGGAATACCAACTAAGTAGAAAATAACTATATGTCAAAGACAGGGACATTTTTAACTCTTAAAATTACATGATGATGCACAGAAATATCAAGTAAATTGCTGTAAACCTATTGCATAGCATGTAATGCTGAATGCACTCAAAACTTTCAGAGGTGACTGCAAAGCAGCATACCCGCCCACCAGCCATCACACATCCCCTCTGCGCATTAAGTGCCATTGACTGATGCATCGTGCCCTAGTGCAAAGGACTGTGTGGCAGCCTGTCTCCACCAGCTGCAGGGATGCATGCCACGTGCGCCATGATACTCACGCAAACACAGCCAACAACTGGAAGGGGCAAAGGATTCTCAAAACCAATCTGACATTGAAAAATTACCTTTTTATATCAAGAATACCTCGAAGGACCTGGGACTCATTTTTGGTTTGTATGTCTTGCTAGGGGATTTCACTGCCATGATGAGCTCTGACTCCCCAACTATAAGGGAGGTTAGCTAGACAACACTAGCCTCTGGAATAAGGCAGACGTGGGCTCAAGCCCCTACCCTGCCACACGTTAGCATTTCCAGCACACTGGTTAAGTCCACCAAACCCTCGAACCTTCCGTTTTCTCATTTTGCAAAATGGGGATAACAACAACCCTTCCCGCTCAAGACTAGAGTCAGAATTAAATGAGACAATGCCTAGGAAAAACTTAGCCCAGGGCCCCTCTCAGGAAACCTTCAGTAAAGCTTTGTCTGTTTCTTTTTTCTTTAAGCTGTTTTTTGCCCTCAATTTTTAAAATACTATCTCAAATGTATACATTCTGACCTTGGAAACTTTTCACATTCATGTAACATTTCATGAATACGTTCTTATATCCTGTTCCTTCTCTTTATACTTCAAACCACTGTGGAAGGGAGTTTCCTATGCCTGCTTCTATTAACTAGCCACACCTGATCAAAATCAAAGTGTTTCCCAAAGCATTCTTTTTTATGAGGAAGAACTGTCATTAACCACCATCAGTAATGTCTCACCACATTTCACAGAATGAAAAATGACTAAAAAAACATGAGACATATGGAGTTCATTAAGACTAGAATGCATACCCTTCCTATGCTCTGGGGCTGGTGAGTCCTCAAATTTAAGGGAAGCTGACAACAGAAACGGAAAGTGAAATGGACAGAAGAGTCATTACAAGCCTGAGGAAGACCAGACCCCCCAGAACCAAGCTACCAGGCTTCGGTGATCACTTGTGCTACTCTTGATCACTAGACTGGGACAGCAAAGAACAGTCGTGCCTAAAACAACTCAACCCCAAGGTTTTCTGTGATACTTCACTGCCTCTGAACAGCCACTTGACATCCTGCGGCTTTCTAAGACCTGACATCACCAAATCCCTAGGACCCACTACACTTCAAATTACACTTCCCATTTTTGAAAATACCAGCCCCATCTCTCCCTTACCTATACTTATTCATACTTGTCCCACCTCCTTTAGGCACACCTCTGACCTCCCGCAGCCCTAGTCTGCATCTGTGATAGCCCACCTAGCCTTCCCGAACCCAGGGCAAATGCCACTTCCTCTGCAACACCTTCCTGGATTCTCCTTAGGTGCAATTACTCTCTCCTTATACCTTTAAAAGGCACCTATTTTCCACTTTGAGTTAGAGTTCTTTACTGATATTCTAGATTACCTCTATTATACCCTACTCTCTCCCTGAACCATGAGCCTGTGGGGGATTTGTCTTCATATTTTCCACACAGCATCACACATAAGAGAGTCAATACAATTTTTTGGCAGAAGGAGTGGATTAAGTTAAATGTTGGACCGATGTAGCAGGTGTTTATTTATTTGTTTATTTGTTTATTGTTTATTTCTGTTCATCAGCCTTTTAATATTTCTAGAACAGGAGGGCATTATAAAATAGTAGGAAGGTTAGTCTTTGGGATCGGACTGCCTGGCTACCAATCCTAGTTCTGTCACATATTAGCTGTGGGACTGTGGACAAGCTATTCCCAACAACTGAGGCAGATGCCAAAGTGGAGTAGGAATTGGAATAGATCATGCAGGTGGGGTGCTCAGCAAGTAGTAACCCCTCCACTGTTAGCTATTAAAATATTTATGAAAACACATTCTTGTAAGTCACTAGTTTCCCTCACATAAGAATAAAAGGAGCAACGTCAAGGCAAGCTAATCTGTAGCCCATGTCAGCCTGCCAGCACAGTCATCTTTGGAGTGAGCACCTACAGTATTTATACTCATTCTGGGCAATGTGTATTTGATAAGACACTGGTGTGAACTCAATGCCCCAGAAAAACTACTTCCAAAATATAAGCAAACTGATTTCAGGAAATCTTTTTTCTTCCTATTCCTCTGTAACTTTCACGATTTCTCGCTGAAAAGTTAATTGAGGAAGGATAACTATACCTCCTCCCATCTAAGTCTCTCATGCACATATACTATACAATAATGTCATTTCTAGAGAATCAGAGCATTTCTCTCCAATCATCAGGTAATCCACGTCTTTTGGTGGACAAAGGGATAGCATGCTCCTGGCATGACGAGAAAACCAAAGATAATTTAGTTTTAACTAAAAACCAAAAATAGAGAAAGATGGGGCTTTATGACTAATGACACTCATCCATGAAACCCAAGGATAATCATGGTTGGCTTCCCAATCACTTAAAAGTTTCTAATTACCCAACTGTTTCCACATAATGTTTCAAAATGAAAATGTTGGTGGTCTTTAATAATGTCATTATAGAAATACATTTTTTACTCCAATTAAAACATTCTGCTATCCACACTCTAACTTTTTGAAGCTATTTAATACTTTTTAGGCTTGATCAAAAGCACTATCATAGATTTTGATATAAGGCTGGAACTACATGAGGTATAGTTTCCCAGAGAGAGAAGGCAAAATAATATGTAGTGTGGACTTTAACATGCCTGAGTCAATTTTTCATAATTCATTCATTCTATAAACACCGATAGTTCTTACTATGTGCCCGGTTCTATAAAAGTCACTTCGGATAAAAAGAAAACTAAGACACAATCTCTTCTCAAGGGGCTACAGCCAGAAAGGGATCCAGTCTAACAGAGATTTAAATTTCAAAATATAAACACGTAACCCAATTCAAGTTCTTATTTAAAGCACTGTTCAAAGATATCCATATTGTTCCCATATGTTCACTACAAAAAATTTAAAAATTTTGCTTCCAATATTTCCAAATAAAAAAAGCACTCTAAGGGCAACTGGGTGGCTCAGTTGGTTGAGCGTCTGATTCTTGATTTCGGCTCAGGTCATGATCTAGGGGTTGTGGCCTTGAGCCCTGTGTACGGCTCCCTGCTCAGTGCAGAGTCCTCTAGGGATTCTCTCTCTCCTTCTCTCTCTCCCTCTCTCTGCCCTTCCCCCACTCCCGCATGCTCTCTTTCTGAATAAACAAAATCTTTTAAAAATAAATAAATCAATCAAAATAAAGTACTCTGATTTTCCTATTTTCCCCTATATGGAAGTTGGCTGAAGTAAAGGTCTTAAAAATACAAAAAATGTACAATCAGAACATTTATATTAAAAATTATCTTTTTAAAAGTACTTAATTCAGATCTGGCATCTAAGAAATATCCATCCCAAAGTGAAAAAAGGTAAATATCTTTCTGGGTCATAGGACAAGGTTTCTGAAATCTATTATAAATAGCATTATTCACATTCCATTAAAATTCCAGAAAACAAAGAACTCAACATATAATCATAATTTAATTTCCCATTGGATTAGAAAAGAATTATAGAGTTGAAGAAGGCCTGTCCCAAATCCAGGTACTAACCCTTCATTTCATATCACTGTGCAGCTGAAGAAATGTTAGGCTTCTCCCGAAGAGGTTATCAAGGCAGTCAGAATTAATGAAGTTTTGTTAACCATAATTTTAAAATATTGAACTATATTTGCAGATAATCTTCAATTTACCTATTCCAGGGTATTTTGTGACTTTCAGACTTGGAATTCTGAACAGATTTGTCTCTTGAAAACATGTAGTTCACTAGAACTTATACTATGTCATACTTTCATTCACTAAAAAAAAAAAACTTCATAATGAATCATATGTTTCAGGAATAGGCCTGAGCACTTTCTGAGACAAACCATCCCTGCTCATAGGGAATTCTCAGCCCAATAAGGAATACAGACAAATAAAAGCAGGTGTAATATAAGATACTAAATGTAATAATATAAATAATATATAAGGCAGAACAATGGAAGAAAACATAGTGGTTAAATAATGAGCTTTGAAGCTAGCCTCAGAACCTAACCACGGTTAGGTTTTTTTCTACAAACATGATTTTTCTACAAAAACCATTCCAAAGAGCTAACTAATTACAGAAATGCAGCCTTCTGCTCCACGCCGGGAGCCACCTGTGACCTGAAGGCCACTGTGAATCTATGTCCACTTACATGTGCGTTTCCAGAGAGGAATAGTAGCAGAGATGTCTGGCCTCCAGTAGCTTCTGTCATATAGACTTCATCTGTCACAGTTCAGGGTTTGCTACTGAGTGACATTAATTTCTACGGCTATTAATAAAAGGTCTTGATTGTACCCGCTGTGGCACATGGCTCCTTCTCTGATTTCTGCTGATACATGACCGACAAACTGAGGGTCAGTACAGTCATCTCTTCCTACAGTATATACACCTCAGGTACCTGAATGTGAAAGATAATGTAAATGGAGCCATTTGACAATTATTTAATTGGGCTCTTTGTGGTATGATGATAAAGGATAATGATTTACCACCTTCAAGGTAAATAAGGCCTTTTGAGGAAGGTACATTATTCAGCAAAAACACTGGCTGAGTATAAAGCACTGATATGAACTAAGAAAATTATTTTTAAAAAATTAAAAGGGATTTACTACTAATTACAATTTTAATGAGTGTAATAAATAAGAATAAAGCCAGGGACATCAACTGACAAGGAGAGTGGATTCATGCAGCAGGCACTGCTGATCGCTTCTTTTCTGACATCTGTCTGTAAAGTTTTCAGGAGATCATGGTTAAATTTCAAGTTCAAGTGCGTACTGCTCCCTGAACTCCCTCATGTAGAAATAGTACACAACAGGGCTACTGGTCTGTGCCAGGCCCCTTTGCTCCCTGCCACTACCTAGAAACACCCCAGTGGCTTCTGTTCCTGAGCATGCAGCGAGGCACACAATGTATGCCAAAATTGTTGGCTACACTGTAGGAAGGCCTAGGGTCTGATACCTTTTTCCCTAGGGTAAGTTGTTTCCTTATCTCTATAGTAGGGACTGCTGTGAAGCTGAGGTGATCACATAAACCATGTGCTTCCACAAAAGCCTGGTGCTTACAAATGCAATAAAAGTGTGCTTGTATTTCATCATTCCTGCTCCAGAAGTTCTGCCATGACCTCTCAGGTTCTTGTACTTTGTACAAAAACCGCCACCCCATCACTTATTGTGAGACCTCAGGCATGTCACTGTCTCTCAGGGCAGCTATGTCAACTCGCAGCGAAGCTCAGTAGTGTCACCTGCCCCAGAGGTAGGTTGTGGGAAGAATCAAAGGGGATAATTTATGAGAAAAGGCTTTGCAGTCTGCAAACGATGGTCATACTGCTGATGGTGGCATTCCTGTGCTGTCAGGCAGCCCGAAACTAAGTTAATATAAACGTCTCCATACCATCCAGTTGGGTGAGACATGGTTACAACCCAGGAAATCACAAGGTTCCAAAGGGTGGACAAATAACACTGGAAGACCTGCCCGGAGAAATAATCTACAAAATGATGAGATCTTCCTGGGTATTTTCAGATCTAAGATCAAGTCAATGAAGAAGGGCACGGGAAGTCAGAAGTAGAGCCAGAGTAGCGAGGATGTGGAGTTTATAAGTGTTTGTGGAGTATTTCCTATGTATAAGGAGACTAGCAGTTTTCCCAGATGAGGAAAAAAATCCAAAAGCTGCGTTAAAGACAGGGATAGGTAAGGTGGGAGGAGGCTGCTCCCGCAGCTCCAAGGGCCATGTGGGTGTGGGTGGCACAGCACTGGTGGGCACAGGCACTCAATGTGGCTGAGCAGGAGACCTCCTGCCAGCCCCGGGAGTCCAATATTCCATGGGCAGAAGTCACACTGCCCAGAGCGCAGGCACAGATGCTATTCAGCTCCTTCTTGTTCAACTTCTCTTCAGTGCATCAACTCCCTGGTCCAATCTGTTTTCAGACTGATCTTACTTAGATCAAGTCACTGCTCGAAAGCTTCCAGTGGCTCCTCATTGCCTTGGAAGTCTAAATTCCTTACCATAACATTTCCTTTGCTTTCTTCCAAAACATGACCCAAAGCAACCTTTCTGAATAGCTCTCCAGGCTTCGTTAGGCATTCCATACCCAAGCATACCTAACAGCTTCCTTGTGCTGTGTGTTCCTCCCACCCCAGCTATCTTGCCCCCCAGCTGGCTACTACAGTCCGTGCACCCTGGAATTTGGCATCTTTCCCACACCCACACCCTCCACAGAGTCCCCAAGAGATGAGTTCACCTCAGGTCACCCATCTTTGTCTCCAGGGACCCTTCCTCATCATCTCTCATTTTCTCAGCACCTAGAGCCTTTATATGATTACTGTATGTCTAATACAGTGCTTACACCTAATAAATCCTCATTAGGTGTGTTCAGTGAGTGAATGCATCTTTTTTTTTAACGATTTTATTTATTTGGCAGAGAGAGAGAGAACACAAACAAGGGGAGCGCAGGCAGAGGGAGAGGGAGAAACAGGCTCCCCGCTGAGCAGGGAGCCCTATGAGGGGCTTGATCCCAGGACTCTGGGATCATGACCTGAGCCGAAGGCAGACACTTAACTGACTGAGCCACCCAGGCGCCCTGAGTGAATGCATCTTTAACTTTTTTCTGGAATCTATTAATTTAAATTACAAAAGCTTAACATTTAGTCCGTCTCACATGCTAGGGTGCAAGCTACATAAGAACAGAGTATCAGTCTAATTCATTATTCCTCATAGTACCTAACAAAATGGCCTGCCGATTATAAGTATTGAAGAAATAACTGTTTAGTCAGTGTTAAATGTGGACTGAGAAATTAATTTCAGCTTCATACACTAAAAGTCTGGCGTTTCTGATCAAGCCTCTTGTATTCTTAATATACCGAATATTACACACTTATTAAATTTATATCGAAGTATAACAAAAAAACAAAAGTATCTTCAAGGATTTAAAATAAGTTTATACAGCATTTATAATTTTGAAAACCTAGATTTTAAATCTAAAAATAGAATAGAATAAAAATTCAACATTAAAGGTACATTCACTTATTAGCAAGGAAACTTTAAAAAAATCTCAGGACATTATTAACTTGTGGCTTCAGTTGGAAAATATCTCAGCATATTATTAACTTATAGATTTGACTGTGTCATTTGAGGGTTGTATCATTTCATAACTTGTGCTTATGAATTATTCAAATAAAACTACAGTAAGAATAAAAAATGGAAACTGGTCAGTGTTGATCAACAATAGCAGGGAGAGCCAAACGTAAATACTGTCTGAATCCCACTGAATCCCACTGAATTCAATCCTGCTGGGTCCATCAGTGGAATGAATAGGAGAAACAATTTTTCTCCCTCTAAAAATTATACCAATTTTCTTTCAATTTGCCAGTCTCTTTTTAAAATCTATTATTTCTCAATGATCAGTTCTCCCAGAGGCTTACCATACACGCGCGCGCGCGCACACACACACACACACACACACAGGTTAAATTAATAACACACTGGCTCATTTAAGCCTGATTCAAGTAAACCTAGTTAGTGAAAATCTACACCAGATTAATTACTTACCTATAATTAGGAGAGTTCCTATGATCTTTATATTTTGTTCACACTATCTGAGAATTATCAAGTAGTATTTTATGCTTAAATGAGATGACAGGATGACAGTTAACACCATGCTCCATGGTAAAAGCTGAAAGCTTTTTCTCTAAGACCAGGAGTAAGACAAGGATGCCCACTCTCACCATTTTTATTCAATATCATACTGTAAGTCCTAGCCACAGCAATTAACCAAGAAAAATAAATAAGAGGCACCCAAATGGGAAAGGAAGAAATAAAATGGCACTATTTGCAGATGTCATGATACTACATAAAAAAAATCCTAAAGACTACCAAAAAAAACTATTAAAATTAATAAACAAATTCAGTAAAGTCATAGGACACAACATTAACAAAGAGCAATGGGTTGTTTTTCCATAAACTAATAATGAGCTATCAGAGAAATTTTTAAAATCCCATTTATAATTGTATCAAAAGGAATAAAATACCTAGGAATAAATTTGACCAAGGTGGTGAAAGACCTGTACTCTGAAAACTATATAATATTCTTGAAATAAACTGAAGACAACACAAATAAATGGAAAGATATTTCATGCTCATAGATAGGAATAACTAGTATTATTAAAATGTCCATACTACCCAAAGCAATGTGATCCCCATCCAAATACCAATGGCATTCTTCTCAGAACTAAACCAAAGAATACTAAGATTTGTATGGGATCACAAAAGGCCCCAAATAACCAAAGCAATCTTGAAAAAGAAGAACAAGGCAGATGGTATCATGCTCCCTGATTTCAATCTATACTATAAAGCTAGAGTCATCAAAACAGTTATGGCAATGGCACAAAAACAGACACATAGATCAATAGAAGAGAACAGAGAACCCAGAAATAAACCTGTGCATATATGGCCAATTAATCTATGACAAAAGATGCAAGAATATATGATGGGGGAATGGTACCTTTAATAAATGATGCTGGGAAAACTCAACAGTTACATGCAAAAGAACTGGACCACTATCATACACCATATACAAATATAAATTCAAAATGGATTAAAGCCTTGAATATAAGACCTGAAACCATAAAACTAGAAGAAAACACAAGCAGTAAACTCTTTGACATCAATCTTAGCAATATTTTTTAGACCAGTTTCCTCAGGCAAGGGCAACAAATAGGATTATATCAAACTCACCAGCTTTTGTACAGTGTTGGAAACTATCGACAAGACAAAAAAGCAACCTAATGAATGGAAGAAGATATTTGCAAATCATGCATCTGATAAGGGGTTAATATCAAAGCATATAAAAAATTTACACAACTAAATACCCAAAGAAATAAGCAACTGATTTAAAAATGGACAGAAGACTCGAATAGACATTTTTTCCCAAAAAAGACATACAGGTGGCCAACAGGCACATGAAAAGATGCTCAACATCCTAGTCATCAGGGAAATGCTAATCAAAACCACAAAGATAACACCTCACACCTATCAGACTGGCTATTACCAAAAGGATAAGAAATAACAAGTGTTAGCAAAGATGTGGAAAAAAGGGAACCCTTGTACACTATGGGTGAGAATGTAAATTGTTATAGCCACTATGAAAAACAGTATGTAGTTTCCTCAAAAAGTTTTAAAATAGAACTACCGTATGATCCAGCAATTCCAATTCTGGGTATTTATCTGAAGAACATAAATACATCAATGTGAAGAAATATATGTGCCCTATATCCACAGCAGCATTATTTACAATAGCCAAGATATGGAAGCAACCCAAGTGCTCAGCCACAGAAGAAAGGGTAGAAAGGATATGTACATACACACAGTAGAGTATTACTCAGTCATAAAAAAGAATGGAATATTGCCATATTGCCTCTAGGATGGACCTAGGGGATATTATGCTAAGTGAAATAAGTCAGAAAAAGGTAAGTATATGATTTCACTTAAATGTGCAATCTAAAAAACAAAACAAAAATAAACTAAATAGAAATGGACTCATAGATACAGGACACAAACTACTGGTTACTAGAGTGGGTAGGGGTTTGGGAGTGGGCAAAACAGGTGAAGGGGATTAAGAAGTACAAACTTCCAGTCACAAAATAAGTAAGTCACAGGGATGTAATGTACAGCATGGGAAATATAGTCAAAAATATTGTAAAGACTTTGTATGGCGAAGATGATAACTAGACTTATTGTGGGGACCATTTCACAATGTATAAAAATATCAAATCACTCTGATGTATAGCTGAAACTTAACAGGATAGTGTATGTCAATTATATTTTAAAAAAAGACAACAGCATGAAAAATTTAAAAAGAGTTTCAGTGTTTTATATTTTCTCCAGAAATTTTTCTCCCATTCACCATCTGCAGTATATGAATTAGAAGATCATGACCCTCAGTGCACTTAAAAAGCAATCTCCATTCACATGGACCTCCCAAGGGAAATAAAATGAGATCGAGATAATATATGACTCCTTCAATGTCTGCCTGTTTAGAGTTATCAAAAAAATTCTGATACAAGTGGAATTGTAAATAAAGCAGTGAAAGTACAAATACTATTACTACTATTACTGTACTTGCTTGGACTTACGATGAAAGTCAAAAAATCCTCCAAGGAAACCACATCTGCCTCACTTTGGTAAAATACACACACACATTTTTAAAAACAATTATTTACCATTGGACATTCTTTCCTGCTTTGTCAAAGATGAGTTGACCATAGAGTTGAGGGTCCATTTCTGGGCTCTCTGTTCTGTTCCATTGATCTATGTGTCTGTTTTTGTGCCAGTACCATACTGTCCTGATGATGACAGCTTTGTAATAGAGCTGGAAGTCCGGAATTGTGATGCTGCCCGCTTTTTCAACACTCCTCTGGCTATTCGGGGTCTTTTCTGGTCCCATACAAATTTTAGGATTATTTGTTCCATTTCTTCGTAAAAGGTTGATGGTATTTTTTTAAGGTTTTATTTAGAATTTTTTTAAATTTTATTATGTTATGTTAGTCACCATACAACACATCATTAGTTTTTGATGTGGTGATCCACGATCCATTGTTTTCGTGTAACACCCAGTGCTCCATGCAGTACGTGCCTTCCTTAATACCCATCCCCAGGCTAACCAATCCCCCTTCCCCCACCCCCTCTAAAACCCTGTTTGTTTCTCAGAGTCCATAGTCTCTCATGGTTCATCTCTCCCTCCAATCCCCCCCCTTCATTTTTCCCTTCCTTCTCCTAATGTCCTCCATGCTATTCCTTATGTTCTACAAGTAAGTGAAACCATATGATAATTGACTTTCTCTGCTTGACTTATTTCACTTAGCATCATCTTCTCCAGTCCCATCCATGTGGATGTAAAAGTTGGGTATTCATCCTTTCTGATGGCTGAGTAATAGTCCATTGTATACATGGACCACATCTTCTTTATCCATTCATCTGTTGAAGGGCATCTCGGCTCTTTCCACTGTTTGGCTATTGCGGACATTACTGCTATGAACAATGGGGTGCATATGGCCCTTCTTTTCACTACATCTGTGTCTTTGGGGTAAATACCCAGGAGTGCAATTGCTGGGAACCTCCACACTGTTTTCCAAAGTGGCTGTACCAATTTGCATTCCCACCAACAGTGTAAGAGGGTTCCCCTTTCTCCACAACCTCTCCAACATTTGTGGTTTCTTTCCCTGTCCATTTTTGCCATTCTAACTGGTATAAGGTGGTATCTCAGTGTGGTTTTGATTTGAATTTCCCTGATGGCTAATGATGATGAACATTTTTTCATGTGTCTGTTAGCCATTTGTATGTCTTCTTCAGAGAAGTGTCTTTTCATATCTTCTGCCCACTTTTTGACTTATTTGTTTTTTGGGTGTTGAGTTTGAGAAGTTCTTTATAGATCTTGGATACCAGACCTTTATCTGTAGGGTCATTTGCAAATATCTTCTCCCATTCTGTGGGTTGCCTCTTTGTTTTGTTGACTGAGTTTCCTTTGCTGTGCAGAAGCTTTTTATCTTGATGAAGTCCCAAAAGTTCATTTTTGCTTTTGTTTCACCAGCTTTTGGAGATGTATCTTGAAAGAAATTGCTGTGGACAATGTCAAAGAGGTTACTGCCTATGTTCCTCTAGGATTTTGATGGATTCCTGTCTCACATTGAGGTCTTTCATCCACTTTGAGTTTATCTTTGTGAATGGTGTTAGAGAATGGTCGAGTTTCATTCTTCTGCTTTTCTTTATTGAAGAGACTGTCTTTTTTCCATTGCATGTTTTTTCCTGCTTTGTCAAAGATTATT
This sequence comes from Eumetopias jubatus, assembly GCF_037043125.1. Taxonomy (NCBI): domain Eukaryota; kingdom Metazoa; phylum Chordata; class Mammalia; order Carnivora; family Otariidae; genus Eumetopias; species Eumetopias jubatus. The sequence continues at coordinate 57,669,958 of NW_028274822.1, read as the reverse complement.
TGACCATAGAGTTGAGGATCCATATCTGGGTTCTCTATTCTGTTCCATTGGTCTATATGTCTGTTTTTGTGCCAGTACCATGCTGTGTTGGTGATCACAGCTTTGTAATATAGCTTGAAATCGGGCAACGTGATGCCCCCAGCTTTGTTTTTCTTTTTCAACATTTCCTTGGCGATTCGGGGTCTTTTCTGATTCCATACAAATTTTAGGATTGTTTTTTCCAGCACTCTGAAAAATGTCATTGGAATTTTGATCGGGATGGCACTGAAGGTATAGATTGCTCTGGGTAGCATAGACATTTTAACAATGTTTAATGGAAAAAGTCTCTTCAACAAATGGTGTTAGGAAAAATGGACAGCCACATGCAGAAGAATGAAACTGGACAATTTCCTTACACTACACACAAAAATAGACTCAAGATGGTTGAAAGACCTAAATGTGAGACAGGAATCCATCAAAATCTTAGAGGAAAACACAGGCAGCAACCTCTTCAACCTCAGCTGCAGCAACTTCTTCCTAGCAATATCGCCAAAGGCAAGGGAAGCAAGGGCAAAAATGAACTATTAGGACTTCATCAAGATAAAAAGCTTTTGCACACGGGATGCCTGGGTGGCTCAGTTGCTTAAGTGACTGCCTTCAGCTCAGGTCATGATCCTGGAGTCCCCGGATCGAGTCCCGCTTGGGCTCCCTGCTCAGCAAGGGGTCTGCTTCTCCCTCTGACCCTCCCCCCTTTCATGTGCACTCTCTCTCTTTCTCTCTCTCTCAAATAAATAAATCTTAAAAAAAAAAAGCTTTTGCACAGCAAAGGAAACAGTCAACAAAACCAAAAGACAACCAACAGAATTGGAGAAGATATTTTCAAATGACATATCAGATAAAGGGCTAGTATCCAAAATCTATAAAGAACTTATCAAACTCAACACCCAAAGAACAAATAATCCAATCAAGAAATGGGCAGAAGACAGGAACAGACATTTTTCCAAAGAAGACATCCAAATAGCCAACAGACACATGAAAAAGTGCTCCACATCGCTTGGCATCAGGGAAATCCAAATCAAAACCTCAGTGAGATACCACCTCACACCAGACAGAATGGCTAAAATTAACAAGTCAGGAAATGACAGATGTTGGCAAGGATGCAGAGAAAGGGGAACCCTCCTACACTGTTGGTGGAATGCAAGCTGGTACAGCCACTCTGGAAAACAGTATGGAGGTTCCTCAAAAAGTTGAAAATAGAGCTACAGTATGACCCAGGAATTGCACTACTGGGTATTTACCCCAGAGATACAAATGTAGTGATCCGAAGGGGTACATGCACCTCAGTGTTTATAGCAGCAATGTCCACAATGTCCACAATAACCATGTTGATGTCTACCAACAGATGAATGGATAAAGAAGATGTGGTATATATATGTGTATATATATATATACACACACACACACAATGGAATATTATGCAGCCATCAAAAAAAACCCCCAAAACCCCGAAATCTTGCCATTTGCAACAACGTAGATGGAACTAAAGGGTATTATGCTAAGCAGAATAAGTCAATCAGAGAAAGACATGTATCATATGACCTCACTGATATGAGGGATGTTTAATCTCAGGAAACAAACTGAGGGTTGCTGGAGTGGTGGGGGGTGGGAGGGATGGGGTGGCTGGGTGATAGACATTGGGGAGGGTATATGCTATGGTGAGTGCTGTGAATTGTGTAAGACTGATGAATCACAGACCTGTACCTCTGAAACAAATAATACATTATATGTTAAAAGAAGAAGAAGAAGATAGTAGGAAGGGAACAATGAAGGGGGGGGAAACTGGAGAGGGAGACAAACCATGAGAGACAATGGGCTCTGAGAAACAAACTGAGGTTTCTAGAGAGGAGATGAGTGGGGGGATGGGTTAGCCTGGTAACGGGTATTAAAGAGGGCACATACTGCATGGAGCACTGGGTGTTACACACAAACAATGAATCATGGAACACTACATCAAAAACTAATGATGTAATGTATGGTGACTAACATAAAATAAAATTTAAAAAAACAATTATTTACCAACTTATCCAACAAGTATGGCACAAGTTTGTGTAGTTTAATATATTTTATATCCCTTTTCAGCAAAGGAAGAGGATTAACAGATCTCAGATGTTGTACACACTCCACTAACCTTTACCTACAATTACAAAAATTAATGCAATGTAACAATAACTTCATCTTCAGATTACCAAGATTTAAGAGGTTAAACAGTATATACTTTCTGCTTTAAAATTTTTCTACTTAGCTCCAATATCAGATTTAGCACACAAATTATATGTGAGTTAAATTAAAAGCATATTTTATAACATTTTCTTTTTAGGATAAAGGTGACATATAGGGGTTTGTTCTTCTCCAACAGTCTTCTTTATTCCTAAAACAATAACTATATTTATCATATCTGCTTGATATCAGTATTTGTTGGATTCACTCCACATGAAGTACAAGACTTTCCTATGTTATTCCTCACTAGCTTCATTACCTTCGTAACATATTTTAAGTGTGATATTTTTATTATTGCATATTTAAAAGACACATATAAAATTTTATTATTCAGGAGTTATTACAAATGACAAAAAATGTTCTTTTAGAACTTTAATACCATTCTATCATGTCCTGAGTGGTTTCCTTGAAATAGTTAAGTAATTTTCTTAAGAACATTTTTCCCTTGTGCTGTGTGGGGCACACTTCATATCTTGTTTCTCAAATTAAAAATAGTTCTCTGCAGCATCTCTGAAATTTGGAGTAATCCACAATATTCTACTGAGTAACAGACGAAAATTCTGAGTTAGCAGTGTGCTATGAATACCAGAGGCAACAAAAATTCTACATATGAACAGTGTATGATGTAGACAAGCCAGGTCAACACACACAAAGAGGAGAGGTAGCATCATCTTGAGTTCTGGGGTTTATATATCTCTGTCTCCATCTCAAAGGTTTCAGTTCTCCATTCAAAGGTCCATGTTAAAGTCCTAGTTTATTTACAAGATTCTTTTTCATTTTAATGCCTCCTATGGCACAACTTCTAGTAACTTCCTATCTTTTAAAAATATAATGCCAAAAAGGGATGATGAAAAGTTATCATAGTTCAGTGTCCCCATGGTTAGGTAAGTAACCACTCCTCTTCCTACAGAAGAGAGAGAGTACTGATAGACTTCTACCCCCCTATCTAGATTCTGTGTGTTCAGTATACTTACACCTCTGGAAGTGCTTTGAAGTGTCAGGAACAACACTGGGTGATGAATCCCTCTGATTACCTAGCCATGTGCAGAAGAATGAGATGCAAGACTAAGGTTTTATAAACTAAATAATATCTGTAAACTTCATGTATATAATTCATCATGCCTTAAACTATTCATCGTAACACAGACTGGCATGTAAATTTGTGCACTTCCAACTTTTACATAAAGTCTGGGCTCGATATTCTCTACTAGCTACCAAATCCACCCCCACCTTCTCTACCATTTTACTATGACCTGAAGGCCAACCTACATGGTCTCTGCCTCTGGTTAGGGTCCATCAACAGGGGGCTCCAGTAGGAGGCTCAAAGACTTAAGGAAGGAGAGATCTGGCATTAGTTCATGGTCTCCATCCCTGAAGGCTCTGGTTTGGCACCAGCTGAATTCATCTTTGAAAGTCGCAGTTCTTGTGAGCTAACCCCTCCAATGACTGTTTCCTGACCTGATGCTCCCACAAAAGTAAAAAGCACAGGGAAAGATGCACAAAGGGCGAGTGTGATAACCTGACAGCAAATCCTTATGGCTTGGAAGTGCCTGGACGGCTCTTTTCCTGACTTCTGGAAGCACCTGCTTCAGTTGACACCTTAGGCATAAAGTTGTCTGAACCTTCCTCTACGACTCTTATCGTCTCATCACACATGAACCTTGGGATTCTCCTGAACGCATTCATCTGGGGTTTCTTTTTCCCCAACACCTATACCCTGTTCTGAACATTTACAGGAATTGAGCTAGAAGCTTCAGTTTTTCAATGATTGACAGAAGACAGTCCGCAGCATCCGAAGCTTGGGGGAACAGCATCCCCAGAGCTTTTCTGGAAGGACTATCTCTGTATTTCCAGCACCATCTTTCTTTTGGAGATTCTTCATCATTCCATCTTTATTCTTCTAGTGAGGGTGCATTCAAAGATTTCTCTAGCATTTCTTCCCTGTGGAATAAAGCTCCCTGCAGGAGCAGGACAGGAGAGGGTGGTATCTTTCAGGTGTGGGACACAGATCTGGAAATTTGGCATCACGGCTTCTGAGAAAGAACCAGTCCTGCCCATCTTTCCAGGAAAGAGCCAGACATATGTCTTCAAAAGTGCTACATGCTGGGGAAGCAGCTTTAACTGGAGTGTATGTGAGGGCTGACAAAACATGATGTCATAACCTCAGTTTGCTTCTACAAACACACTTCTGGGGAATTTTTTTAATGCTTTAAACTCTTATATCTCGTTTGTTTTTTTTTTTTTTTAAGATCTTATTTATTTATTTGAGAGAGAGAGAGAGAGAGAGAGAGAGCGATCATAAGCGGGGGGAGGGGGGAAGGGTAGAGGGAGAAGCAGGTTCCCCGCTGAGCAGGGAGCCTGATGCGGGACTCGATCCCAGGGTCCTGGGATCATGACCTGAGCTGAAGGCAGACACTTAACTGACTGAGCCGCCAAGGTGACCCACCTTGTTTATGCTCCATACAAACATAGAAGGTACATGTAGTCAAATACAATTTCAGTCTATCTCCATTACCATAAAATATGAAGCATAGTATTGCTTGCTGTCCATTAAGGAAATTATCATTCTACACGAACATAAACATATTCTGTTGCCAATACATACTTTATCGTGCTTAGATGTGCATTTTAAATGGAAAGTTAAATTATTCTAGGGAATAAAATTATCATTAGGAAGGTTTCCTAAAGCAATTATGGTAGGAGCGGATTTTTAAATCATCTAACAGGCTGCTGATATCAGATAAATTAGAGTAAATCAAAATAAGATTAAATGTGTAAATAATGTGTTACCTCAATTACACTATAGGTATAAGTCATTACATGGAAAGGTTTTTATTGAAAATGGAGAACATTCACCAAAAGTGATTTTTTTCCTCCCTGGTGGTTTTATGCCATTTATTGTATCTCCTTGCCAGAGTACAATTAAATCTCAGATTTTCTCTAACTCATCAATGAACCCCCTTTTGCCTATTTATCCATTTAGAAGTCTCATACTTCAAGTATAAAAAATTCCATGCAAAGTAATGATTTGCTCTCATCAAAATTACATTTTCAATATTTAAAATAATTTTTGTAATCTAATAGTAAAACTGGTCAGTTTTGTGCATTCCCAATGCACATATTAAAATTTTACTTTAAAACATTATTAGTTGAGGTTATAAACTAGAACAAAATCATTTTTAATAAGTCAGAAGCAATAACCTTATTTTACACCAATTCTTTCTACAGCAGCTTATATTTGTTTTATAAAACAGTCAAAATCTTTTTGAAACTATTACTTCTTTCAGGAGCTTTCTCTTTGATGTCATTAACTTTGGCCTCTTTTTTTATCTTCAATCTTAAATTAATTCCCTGAGAAGCACGTAGCTTGTTGGCTGGTTGGAGGGATTAAATATAAGGGTTTATAAAGAAAAGCAGCTTTTGATACAATGCTATTACAACATGATCACTTACCCATAAATTGTCAGATACAGAGGGTTTTTTATGTTAGACACAAATGTTGTTCATTTTAAAAGCTATTATCAGGCAACAAATAGAATGGGGATTATTTTTGTAGTTTGTATTCATTTTACAAATAAATAATCAGTTAACATGACTCCAGGACAACAAACAATGCTTTTTGCTCCTGTGTTATTTGCTTGCAGATCTTTTTTCTTTTTTTTACCCAGGTTTTCATTGTCATATGCTAAAAGACCCCTTCTTATCCACATAGTCAAAGGATTTCATTAATATTATGCAAATAAGGGAATATGCCTGAAATATTCTAATTTAACATTAGCTTTTAGGTTTCTATGATTTAAAGACAGCAATTGTGCAGCAATAAAAGACTCCTGTTTAAGGCAGAAGTGTGTTTTTTAATCACCATACTTTTTTTAGAATAGTTTTTGAGAAAGCATTTTAAGCAAAAAGATTTCAGAGCAAGGGTCGGCTTTTTGTCTTAGGGTTTTTCCCCAGCATCTACTCCCTCTGTGCCTGGTAACTACACCCTGAGTTCCTTCAAGGTAGGTACCCCTCCGTCAGTGGGTACAGACTTGGAGTCCCTGCCTTTCTGGAGAAAGATCCATGAGACATTCTCTTCAGTGTTTTGAGTCTTGATTAGTGTGGTGCCTAGAGAGAGAAAAGGATCCCATCTTGTTGCCTGCAGCATGCCCTGAAAAGACAGGGCAGTAGTTAGGTAATAAATCTTGTTCCCTAAAACTCCTCTGGATCGCTCCTGACAGTCACTATCCTGAGTCCAGTTTTGTGGCCTGCCACTGGATTCTGAGAGCTTCCTGATGCCCTTACGATAAATTCCCTTTCTGCTTTAAATTAACTGTGGTCCAATTTTATTGCTTGCAACCAAAGAATTCTAACTGATACAGGTGCCCTTTTGTGAGATTATCTCTATGATAAAGTAATGGACACTTACTTGATTTTAGCCATCAGATGCTCCTCCAAGAGATGAATTATTGCCTGACCTTGCTTGGTGGCCCTGAGGAGGCCTTAGGAGGTAAACTCAAAAAAATCAAAGCCTTAGGAGAACTGCTTCTAAGGGTTTGGCTGTTGCCATGTCACCCTAGGACTTGGTAACTGATCAACATGGTAATGTTACATTTGCCCGTTTATATAATGGACCTTCTAACTTAAGACCTATAATCTCAATTATATTTGTAGAAACCCCAGGTGACCCAGTACCACAGACTCATTCCCGCAATAAAATGAGCAGTGATCTGACCCATAATACATCTCTGCCTCACCTATAAGACACATTAAAAGTCTGCATATAAACAATTTGGAAAGACCTAAACAATTCTCTCTCCTCTTCTAATATGTTCACTATCATCTTTAGGAATCTCTAACACCCTTTGAGGCATCAAGACAATGATCATACTTGAGCTGAAAATTCTGCCCACACACTTCTTAAAATCAAATGAAATTAGCCATCCTGGCTGAAATAAGATGTTTGCTGGACCACATAGGTTTGCGCTTATTCCAGCAGGGTTCAGACAGAGCTCAGAGTGCTTAGAGGCATTCTGAGATATTCTTTGTGGTGGGTGGATTTCTAAAAATGAACCCACACCCACCCCTAGATACCACACCTTTTAGAACTGAATAGGATGACATATCACTCCTGTGATTTCTTCATTATTATGCTTACCATCATATGCATACTTCTGATTATGATAACATGATTATGCCATGCTGTATATGGCAAAGTGAACCTTAAGAGTGAGACATTCTAACCTCAGGGGCTGATCTAATCTCTTAAGCTCTCAAAAGTGGAGAGCTGTCTCAGGGTGGGAGCACGAAAGGGGGAAGTCAGAAAGATTTGACTGCATGAACCCTTGCTGGCCCTGAAAATGGAAGGGCCATGAGAAGGATGCAAATAGCTTTTGACAAGCTGAGAACTACCTCCTACTGAACATGAGCAAGGAGATGTGGTCCTCAGACCAGAGCCACAAGCAACTGGGTTCCACCGGCAATGAACATGAAAGTGAATTCTTCCCCAGAGCCTCCAGATAAGCACTCAGCCAGGGGACACCTTGATCTTGGCCTTGTGGTGCCCTGAGTATACAAAGCCAGCCCAGCCTTTCTGACTTATAGAACTGGGAGCTACTCAATGCATGTTGTCTTAATCTGCTACATCTGTGGCAACATGTCACATAATAACAGAAAGCGAACATGTCCCTTGATCAGGAAACTCTTGGGGTGCCTGGGTGGCTCAGTCATTTAAGTGTCTGACTCTTGATTTTGTCTCAGGTCATGATCTCAGGGTCATGAGATTGAGCCCTTAGGGCTAAGATTCTCCCTCTCTGGCTCCCTCTACCTCTGCCCCCTGCCCCTGCTCTCTCTCTAAAAAAGGGGGGGTGGGTTAGGGGCACCTGGGTGGCTCTGTTGGTTGAGTGTCCAACCTTGATTTTGACTCAGGTCATGATCCCAGGGTCGGGATTCAGCCCTGCATTGGGCTCTGTGCTCAGCAGGGAGTCTGGGAGTCTGCTTCAGATTCTCTCTCCTTCTCCCTCCATCCCTACCCTCGCTCATGTGCTCCCCCTAACTCAAAAAAAATAAATATATATATGTATATGCTGAAAGAAACTCTTGATAAGCTAAAATTACTTCTCATATCAGAGCTTCTAGGTGTCTTCTCATGGAAAAGAAAGTGTCTATGGGCAATTATTCCCCAAGTTCCTTTGCCAACCTCCCGTGCCTCTAACTGTCATGCAAGGGGCAGAAGGAAGGGGCAGGACAGCCACAACGAATGAGTGACAGTTCAGGGCCATGATGTTACGAGCAGTCTTCACTTGACGTGCACAGTAGTCCTAGCAGGAGAGAACACATCCTCATTTCACAGAAAAAGAAACTAAGCCCCCACAGATAGTAGGTTACAGAGAAGCTCAAAGTTACACACCAGCACGTGAGAGCAAACAAGAAACAAAGTGTTCTCCAAACTGGGTTTTCACTGTTAAATTTATCCCAAATTACACTTTCCCCAAAATTACTGCAGGACACTAAACCATAAGGACACTAAAGAAGCCCAAAGAGTGGGCTTCAGGCCCAGGGTGCTCTGGCCAAGGAAACTCACACTCTCCATCCCTGAGACTGAAGGAAAGGATGTCTTCACAGAGCCACTTAAAAACTCCTAAACAACTCCCCCCAAGCCCCTGGAGCAAATTATTTCTGAAAACAAAAAACAAAAAACTTGTGATTTCTTACAAGTAAATCATGTCTCATTTTTAAGCTGCATTTTAAAAGTAATTTGAAGAGGTCATATATTTTCATCAACCCTACAATTACACCACAATGGGTCTTTTTTGATTTTGTTTTTCTGGCACCTAACAAAAAGAGCTTTTTAAATACTTTCTACGATCAAATGCAAGCCAGGAAGACACTGCACCAACCATGTAACAATTGTCCCATATCCTGAGAAAGCTGGAATAAATCAGGTATAGCCTAATAAAAGGGAACAGAAATGAGTGAAATTTAAGATGCTATAGGCTTTTCTTCTTTATTTCTGTTTTTCAAGAAAACATAATATTGATAACATTGACCCCATAGCCAAATAATTCTAAATAAAATTGCCCGTTAGTATGTATTTAATGCTACTTTCTCTATCAAGTTGTTTCATAAACCTTCTTAGATAGTCCCCTGGGATAGCTCTGAGACACTCTCCAGCCAGAATACTTACATGCAAACCAGGATAAGACTAAAATCTAGCCTACAGGTTATGAGCTGGAACTCAAGAATCTGACCAACTATACTGGAATCCCAGCCCTTCCTAGTTGAGTGGTCTTGAGAATGATATATAATTTCAGCTTCCTCTTCTGGAAAATGCAGATCACAGTACAACCCATAGGATGGTAAAGGTAAAATAAATTAACACTCACAAAGCACTTACATAGTGCTTACTAGATGCCGGGCATGATTATAAATATCAGTTCTGATGAAAGTTTTGCTCTATTATATTTACACACTCTCCTCTGCAGCTATTGCCAGTGCATGACAAACAACTAGAAGAGACTTCTGGGGTCTTCTTTCCCAGGGCCCCCCATCCCTACATATTCCCAATTAAACCAAAAATATACTCACCTACAGCCTTAGGTATGAGAGGACCACATTTTTAGTACATAAATAAAAATGTAAAATTACTGTAAAGCGAATATAAAAACTTCAGATTTGTTATTAAAAGCAAAGTAACCAACAACCAAGCAGGTAATGTGGCCAGTGTAGTGGTTGTGGTCATCTGGAAGGCAGTACAAATTAGCAATATTTAGTAGGTAAACCAGTAATGCGTTTGGGAGCTCTTCTTGGATATGAATAAGGACTCTTTTTAGGAATGTAATGTTATTTTAATTTCCAAACACAGTAGGTGAGAGAGTACTGAGCAGAGAGGTATGCATCAAACTGATGCTGAAAACAAAATTATAAGGAGGAAACTTGATGGTATATGCCAATGGGCTCCACTTGCCCATTAACCAACAATTATAAATTTGTTCATTGGACTTTGTAGGCAGACAGACCCTCTACTTTCTAGCTTTGATTAACCTTGGCAAGCTACTTTATTATTTTAATTGAAGCATAATTGATAGACAATACCCTACTAGTTTTAGGTGTATATCATAGTGATTTGATATTTTTAGACATTACAAAATGATCCCCATGATAAGTCTGGTTGCCATCTGTCACAATACAAAATTATTACAGCATTATTGACTATATTCCCTATCCTGTATTATATCCTTATGACTTATTTATTTTATACTGGAAGTTTGTGCCTCTTAATCCCTTCCACCTATTATGCCAACGCCCACTCTTCCAACACCATCTCTATGTCTCCTTTGGAAAAATTTGAGTCCTGTGCCCATGCTTTAATTGGGTTATTTAGGTTGTTTTTTTTTTTATATTAAGTTGTATAGGTTCTTTTTTTTAAATTTTTTATTGTTATGTTAATCACCATATATTACATCATTAGTTTTTGATGCAGTGTTCCATGATTCATTGTTTGTTCATAACACCCAGTGCTCCATGCAGAACGTGCCCTCCTCAATACCCATCACCAGGCTAACCCATCCCCCTACCCTCCTCCCCTCTAGAACCCTCAGTTTGTTTTTCAGAGTCCATCATCTCTCATAGTTCATCTCCCCCTCTGACATACTCCCCTTTTCTTCCTCTCATCTTCTTCTTTTTCTTTTTTCTTAAAATATGTTGCATTATTTGTTTCAGAAGTACAGATCTGTGATTCAACAGCCTTGCACAATTCACAGCACTCACCGTAGCACATACCCTCCCCAATGTCTATCACCCAGCCACCCCATCCCTCCCACCTCCAACCACTCCCGTAACACTCAGTTTGTTTCCTGAGATTAAGAATTCCTCATATCAGTGAGGTCATATGATACATGTCTTTCTCTGATTGACTTATTGCACTCAGCATAACACCCTCCAGTTCCAACCACGTCGTTGCAAATGGCAAGATCTCATTCCTTTTGATGGCTGCATAATATTCCATTGTATATATATACCAGCTCTTCTTTATCCATTCATCTGTCGATGGACATCTTGGCTCTTTCCACAGTTTGGCTATTGTGGACATTGCTGCTATAAACATTGGGGTACACGTACCCCTTCGGGTCCCTACATTTGTATCTTTGGGGTAAATACCCAGTAGTGCAATTGCTGGATCGAACGGTAGCTCTAATTTCAACTGTTTGAGGAACCTCCATACTGTTTTCCAGAGTGGTTGCACCAGCTTGCATTCCCAACAACTCTGTAGGAGGGTTCCCCTTTCACCACATCCCCGCCAACATCTGTCGTTCCCTGACTTATTAATTTTAGCCATTCTGACGGGTGTGAGGTGGTATCTCATTGAGGTTTTGATTTGGATTTCCCTGATGCCGAGCGATGTTGAGCACTTTTTCATGTGCCTGTTGGCCATTTGGATGTCTTCTTTGGAGAAATGTCTGTTCCTGTCTTCTGCCCATTTCTTGATTGGATTATTTGTTCTTTGGGTGTTGAGTTTGATAAGTTCTTTATAGATTTTGGATACTAGCCCTTTGTCTGATATGTCATTTGCAAATATTTTCTCCCATTCTGTCGGTTGTCTTTTGGTTTTGTGGACTGTTTCTTTTGCTGTGCAAAAGCTTTTTATCTTGATGAAATCCCAATACTTCATTTTTGCCCTGGCTTCCCGTGCCTTTGGCGATGTTTCTAGGAAGAAGTTGATGCGGCTGAGGTCGAAGAGGTTGCTACCTGTGTTCTCCTTTAGGATTTTGATGGACTCCTGTCTCACGTTTAGGTCTTTCAACCATTTGGAGTCTATTTTTGTGTGTGGTGTAAGGAAATGGTCCAGTTTCATTCTTCTGCATGTGGCTGTCCAATTTTGCCAACACCATTTGTTGAAGAGACTGTCTTTCTGCCATTGGACATTCTTTCCTGCTTTGTCAAAAATAAGTTGACCATAGAGTTGAGGGTCCATTTCTGGGCTCTCGATTCTGTTCCATTGATCTATGTGTCTGTTTTTGTGCCAGTACCATACTGTCTTGATGATGACAGCTTTGTAATAGAGCTGGAAGTCCGGAATTGTGACGCCGCCAGCTTTGCTTTTCTTTTTCAGTATTCCTCTGGCTAGTCTGGGTATCTTCTGGTTCCATACAAATTTTAGGATTATTTGTTCCATTTCTTTGAAAAAAGTGGGATGGTATTTTGATGGGGATTGCATTGAATGTGTAGATTGCTCTAGGTAGCATTGACATCTTCACAATGTTGATTCTCCCAATCCATGAGCGTGGAACGTTTTTCCATTTCTTTGTGTCTTCTTCAATTTCTTTCTTGAGTATTTTATAGTTTTCTGAGTACAGATCCTTTGCCTCTTTGGTTAGATTTATTCCTAGGTATCTAATGGTTTTGGGTGCAATTGTAAATGGGATAGACTCCTTGATTTGTCTCTCTTCTGTCTTGTTGTTGGTGTATAGGAATGCCACTGATTTCTGTGCATTGATTTTATATCCTGCTACTTTACTGAATTCCTGTATGAGTTCTAGCAGTTTTGGGATGGAGTCTTTTGGGTTTTCCACATAAAGTATCATATCATCTGCAAAGAGTGAGAGTTTGACTTCCTCTTTGCCGATTTGGATGCCTTTGATTTCTTTTTGTTGTCTGATTGCTGTGGCTAGGACTTCTAGTACTATGTTGAATAGCAGTGGTGAGAGTGGACATCCCTGCCGCGTTCCTGACCTTAGGGGAAAAGCTCTCAGCCTTTCCCCATTGAGAATGATATTCGCTGTAGGTTTTTCATAGATGGCTTTTATGATATTGAGGTATGTACCCTCTATCCCTATACTCTGAAGAGTTTTGATCAAGAAAGGATGTTGTACTTTGTCAAATGCTTTTTCTGCATCTATTGAGAGGATCATATGATTCTTGTTCTTTCTTTTGTTAATGTATAGTATCATGTTAATTGATTTGCGGATGTTGAACCAGCCTTGCAGCCCAGGAATAAATCCCACTTGGTCATGGTGAATAATCCTTTTAATGTACTGTTGGATCCTATTGGCTAGTATTTTGGTGAGAATTTTTGCATCCATATTCATCAAGGATATTGTTCTGTAGTTCTCTTTTTTGATGGGGTCTTTGTCTGGTTTTGGGATCAAGGTAATGGTGGCCTCATAAAATGAGTTTGGAAGTTTCCCTTCCATTTCTATTTTTTGGAACAGTTTCAGGAGAATAGGTATTAATTCTTCTTCAAATGTCTGATAGAATTCCCCTGGGAAGCCATCTGGCCCTGGGCTTTTGTTTCTTGGGAGATTTTTGATGACTGTTTCAATTTCCTTAGAGGTTATAGGTCTGTTCAGGTTTTCTATTTCTTCCTGGTTCAATTTTGGTAGTTGATACATCTCTAGGAACGCACCCATTTCTTCCAGGTTATCTAATTTGCTGGCATAGAGTTGCTCATAATATGTTCTTATAATTGTTTGTATTTCTTTGGTGTTGGTTGTGATCTCTCCTCTTTCATTCCTGATTTTGTTGATTTGGGTCATTTCTCTTTTCTTTTTGATCAGTCTGGCCAGGGGTTTATCAATCTTGTTAATTCTTTCAAAGAACCAGCTCCTAGTTTGATTGATCTGTTCTACTGTTCTTTTGGTTTCTATTTCATTGATTTCTGCTCTGATCTTTATGATTTCTCTTCTCCTGCTGGGTTTAGGCTTTATTTGCTGTTCTTTCTCCAGCTCCTTTAGGTGTAGTCTTAGGTTGTGTATTTGAGACCTTTCTTGTTTGTTGAGAAAGGCTTGTATTGTTATATACTTTCCTCTCAGGACTGCCTTTGCTGTATCCCAAAGATTTTGAACAGTTGTGTTTTCATTTTCATTGGTTTCCATGAATTTTTTTAATTCTTCTTTAATTTCTTGGTTGACCCATTCATTCTTTAGTAGGATGCTCTTTAGCCTCCATGTATTTGAGTTCTTTCCGACTTTCCTCTTGTGATTGAGTTCTAGTTTCAAAGCATTGTGGTCTGAAAATATGCAGGGAATGATCCCAATCTTTTGGTACTGGTTGAGACCTGATTTGTGACCTAGGATGTGATCAATTCTGGAGAATGTTCCATGGGCACTAGAGAAGAATGTGTATTCCGTTGCTTTGGGATGGAATGTTCTGAATATGTCTGTGAAGTCCATTTGGCCCAGTGTGTCATTTAAAGTCTTTATTTCCTTGTTGATCTTTTGCTTAGATGATCTGTCCATTTCAGTCAGGGGGGTGTTAAAGTCCCCCACTATTATTGTATTGTTGTCAATGTGTTTCTTTGCTTTTGTTATTAATTGCCTTATATAATTGGCTGCTCCCATGTTCGGGGCATAGATATTTACAATTGTTAGATCTTCTTGTTGGATAGACCCTTTAAGTAGGATATAGTGTCCTTCCTCATCTGTTATTACAGTCTTTGTTTTAAAATCTAGTTTGTCTGATATAAGGATTGCCACCCCAGCTTTCTTTTGGTGTCCATTAGCATGGTAAATGGTTTTCCACCCCCTCACTTTCAATGTGGGGGTGTCTTTGGTTCTAAAATGAGTCTCTTGCAGACAGCATATTGATGGGTCTTGTTTTTTAATCCAATCTGATAGCCTGTGTCTTTTGATTGGGGCATTTAGCCCATTTACATTCAGGGTAACTATTGAAAGGTATGAATTTAGTGCCATTGTATTGCCTGTAAGGTGACTGTTAACTGTCTGTTGTCTGTGTTCGTTTCTGCTCTTTGCTGCTTTTAGGTTCTCTCTTTGCTTAGAGGACCCCTCTCAATATTTCTTGGAGGGCTGGTTTCGTGTTTGCAAATTCCTTAATTTTTTTTTGTTCTGGAAGCTTTTTAACTCTCCTTCTATTTTCAATGATAGCCTAGCTGGATATAGTATTCTTGGCTGCATATTTTTCTCGTTTAGTGCTCTGAAGATATCTTGCCAGTCCTTTCTGGCCTGCCAGGTCTCTGTGGATAGGTCTGTTGCCAATCTAATGTTTCTACCATTGTAGGTTACACATCTCTTCTCCCGAGCTGCTTTCAGGATTTTCTCTTTGTCTCTGAGACTCGTAAGTTTTACTATTAGATGTCGGGGTGTTGACCTATTATTATTGATTTTGAGAGGGGTTCTCTGTGCCTCCTGGATTTTAATGCCTGTTTCCTTCCTCACATTAGGGAAGTTCTCTGCTATAATTTGCTCCAATATACCTTCTGCCCCCCTCTCTCTCTCTTCTTCTTCTGGGATCCCAATTATTCTAATGTTGTTTCGTCTTATCGTAGCACTTATCTCTCGAATTCTGCCCTCGTGATCCTGTAGTTGTTTCTCTCTCTTTTTCTCAGCCTCTTTATTTTCCATCATTTGGTCTTCTATATCACTGATTCTCTCTTCTGCCTCATTTATCCTAGCAGTTAGTGCCCCCATTTTTTATTGCACCTCATCAATAGCCTTTTTGATTTCGATTTGGTTAGATTTTAGTTCTTTTATTTCTCCAGAAAGGGTTTCTCTAATAACTTCCACGCTTTTTTCAAGCCCAGCTAGTATCTTTAAAGTCATGATTCTGAACTCTAGGTCTGACATCGTACTAATGTCCATATTGAGTAGGTCCCTGGCTGACGGTACTACCTCTTGTTCTTTTTGCTGAGGTGATTTCTTTCGTCTTGTCATTTTGTCCAGAGGAGAATAGATGAATGAGAGAACAAAATGCTAACAGGTTTACAATGTCCCCAGCAAATATACTGTATACAAATCAGAAAAGACCTGAAACCAGGGGAAAAGAAAGGGAAAGAAAGAAAAAAGAAAGAGAAAAAAAAAGATAAAAACAAAAACAAAACAATACAAAAAAAGCAGAATATGATCAAATAAGATCAGGCTAGTGCATAGATCAGTGCCACACACTAGATTTTGGGCGTATTTTAGTCTGTTAGAAAAAAGTGCCTCCTAAAATTTTAAAGGAAGAAAGTCATATATGTACAAAATAAGGGTTGATACAATGAAGGGATGGAAGATGACTGTAAAGATGAAAATTATAACAGATTTTATAAAAGGACTTGATAAGATAAGTTGTTTGAAAAAAGAAAGAAGATTTAGAAAAAAAAAAAGGGAAAAAGGGAGAGAATGTGATCAGGCAGGAGACTAGAACAAAGCCATACACTAGTGATTTAGGGTATATTTTGATCTGTTAGAAGAAACTGTACCTCAAAATTTTAAAGAGAGAACAACTTATATATATATGCCAAAAATAAGGGTAACTACTATGAAGGGATAAAATATGACTCTAAAAATGAAAAATAAAAAATGTTTTTTTTTTTTTAAAAAGGGATTGATAAGATGTTGGTTGAAAAAGGGAAAAAGAAAAATAAAAAAAAAAACAGTCAACAAAAATTAACTTTGATGAACTAATGAATCATGGTAAAAAAAAAAAAAAGCCATGAATCTATGCGCAGTATTCCCCTAGCGCTGGAGTTCTCCCATTTTCCTTGATCGATCAACTTGGTCTTGGCTTGCTGGCTGTTTGTGCTGATCTTCTGGGGGAGCAGCCTGTTGCTGTGGTTTCCAAATGTGTTTGCCGGAGGCGGAATTGTCCTGCCCTTGTCAGTCCGGCTAAGCAAGCTGCTCGGGTTTGCTCTCAGGAGCTTTTGTTCCCTGCAAGCTCTCGGTACAGCTTTGGAGGACCAGGGCAGAAATGGTGGCCTCCCAATCTCCACCCGGAGGAGCTGAGAACTCGGGGCCCCGCTCCTCAGTGCGCCCCCAGAGAAAAGCAGTCACTTCCGTGTCCCCGGTCTCCGGCTGCACTCCGTGCTCACCGGGCCTGTGATCGAGCATTGCTATCTCTGGCACCCGACCCCGTGTGGAGTCTCCAAACCCAGCAGATCCCTGCAGTGCGTTCCCGCACCGCTCCTCCCCGGGAAGGAAGGGGAGTCTCCCCGGATCTGCCGCTTGTTGGGTCCCTGCTGGAGGAGCCGTGGCCCGACTGGGCCGCGGATCACAGTTTATGGCAACCCCGAGCTGAAAGCCCGCGACTCGGCTCCGTCTCTGCAGCCGGCTTCCCCGCTCTGATACCTGGGAGCTCTGGCGCACTCAGGCACCCCCGGTCTCTCTGTGACCCCAAGGGTCCTGAGACCACACTGTCCCGGGAGGATTCCACCCCCCACTTAGCCACTGCAGCGACGTCCCTCCGCCGAGCCAACTTCTAAAAGGTCCGATTTTGTGCTCCGCGGCTCTATCACTTGCCAGAAGCGGCCGGCAGAGGCCCCTCCCCCGCCGTCTATCCTCCCAAATATCGCCTCGGATTCACTTCTCCGCACGCCCTACCTTCCAGTAAGTGGTCGCTTCTCTGTTCAGAGAGTTGTTGCTACTCTCCTGTTCGATCTCCTGTTGAGTTCGTAGGTGTTCAGAATGGTTTGATCCCTATTCAGCTGAATTCCTGAGACCAGACGAAATCTAGGTCTCCTACTCCTCCAGTTGTATAGGTTCTTAATATAGTTTAGATATTAACCCCTATAAATATCTTCTCCTATTCATTAGGTTGCCTTTTTGTTTTGTTGGTGGTTTCCTGCACTGGCAAAAGCTTTTTAGTTTGAGGTAATCTCACTTGTTTATTTTAGCATCTGTTGCCCATGTCTGAGGAGACTAGTCCAAAGGGGAAAAAAAGAAATAGAGGCACCTGGGTAGCTTAGTCAGTTAAACGTCCAATTCTTGATTTCAGTTCAGGTCATGATCTCAGGGTCATAAGATCGAGCACTGGGCTCCACACTAGGCATGGTGCCTGCTTAGGATTCTCTCCCTCCCTCTCCCTCTGCCCCTACCCACCCCACTCATGCTCTATCTCTAATATACATACACACACACACACACACACACACACACACATGTGTGTGTGTATATATATATATATATATATATATAACTAAGATTGATGATAAACAGCTCATTACCTAACTTCTCTGCTAGTTTTATGGTTTTAGGTCTCACATTCAAGTCTTTATCCATTTTTTATTTATTTTTGTTTATGGTGTAAAGCGGTTGTGTATCTATTGTAGAATTTTTTTGTGGTTACCATGAAGTTCCAAATATCAACCTACATATATAGCAGTCTATTTTAAGCTGATAGTTGCTTAAGTTCAAATATATTCTAAAAGAATTACATTTCTAACCCCCTCCCCCATTTTGTTTTTGATGTCATATATTACATCTTTTTATTCAGTGTATCCCTTACCTACTTGTAGTTAAGTTATATTTGATTTCACTATTTTTGTCTTTTAACCTTCATACTAGCTTTTTAAGTGGCTGGTCCCTGCTTTACGATGTATTTGCCTTTAACAGTGAGATTTTTTTTCTTTCATGTTTTCTTATTCCTATTTATGGCCTTTGTTTTTCTGCTTAAAGAAGACAATTTAACAAATTTTTGTAAGGCTAATCTAGTGGTGATGAATTCCTTTAGTTTCTGCTTGTCTGGGAAACTCTTTCGCTCTCCTTCAAATCTGAATGATAATCTTGCTGGGTGGAGTATTCTTGGTTGTAAGTTTTTCCCTTTAAGTACTTTAAATATCCTGCCACTCTCTTCTGGCCTGCAAAGTTTCTGCTGAAAATCAGCTGATAGTCTTACAGTATTTCCCACATGTGTGACTATTTTTCTCTTGCTTCATTTAAGGTTCTCTCTTTCTCTTGAACTTATGTCACTTTAATTATAACATGTCCTAGTGTGGATTTCTTTGGGTTCATCTTGTTTGGAACTCTCTGTTATTCCTTCCCCAAGTTAGGGAAGTTTTCAGCCATTATTTCTTCAAATAAGTTTTCTGTCCCCTTTCTCTCTTCTCTTTCTGGGATCCTATTAATGCGAATGGTTAGTATACTTGATGTTGTTCTAGAGGTCACTTAACCTATCCCCATTTTTTAAGTCCTTTTTTTATTTTTGCTGTTCAGACTGGGTGACTTCTACTCTTCTCTCTTCCAGGTTGCTGATCATCTAATCTGTTGATTCACTCCAGTGTATTTTTCATTTCAGTTATTGTATTCTTCTCTTATTGGCTCTTTCTTATATTTTCTAACTCTTCATTTCAGTTCTCACTGTGTTCTTCCATTTTTCTCCCAAGTTTGGTTAGCATCTTTATGACCATTGCTTTGAACTCTTTTATCAGGTAAATTCCTTATCTCCATTTCATTGGGGTTTTTTTCCTGGGGTTTTATCTTGTTCTTTCATATGGAATATACTCCTCTGCCTCCTCATTTTGTTTGACTTTCTGTGTTTATTTCTATGAATGGGGAGGAACAGCTACCTCTCCTGGTCTCGAAGGTGTAGCCTTATGTAAGAGCATTCCCTGTGTGGACTGAATGTGACTGGTGGTTTTGACAGTCCAACTGGAGCTGTGCTGGACACGAGCCATGGGAGTGCCATTGGTGGGTAGAGTCCCAGAATCTGCCACCCAAGGCTGCCTTGGGATGGCTGGAACTGGAGCACATGCAAGCCAGGGGACTTGGGTGCACTGGGGTAGCCCTAGAAGGCCAGCTAGAACACCTGGACCCTGCTCCCATCAGCGTTATCGGTGGGGGGGGGGGCATAAAAAGTGGCCCTCACTAGAGCCTTTGACCCCAGAGAGAGTTCCAGCAGTTACCCTCCAATTTGGCAAACACTGTAGGGTTAGTTAATGGATTTCCTTCTCTTATATTCTAGTTGCCCTTTATAACACTGGTTTTTCTCTATGCCCCAGGGTAGGCAAATCTGCAGTGAGCCCTTCAGTGATAACCCTCCCTACCAAGGTTGCCATGTCAGGGGTGGGGTTCCCATCATTATCATTTCTCCATCTCTCCTAGCCTTCTCTATGTGGTCCCTCTGTCATTTGTTGTACAGAAGCTGTTCAATTAGCCCTTGGTTCTTCTTCAGAAGGAACTGCTCTATATGCAGGTGCAGATTCCTTGTCCAGGGGAGAAGGTGAGTTCAGAGTCTCACCATGATGCCATCATGGATTGCCCTCCTGGTGAGATACTTTAAACACCACTGAATCTCAATTTCAACAAAAAGGATAACAGGAGTACCTTCTCATAATTATCTGAGGATTAAAGGAAATAATGCACAAAAGTTGATGAGAAGGACTCATTAAATTTATCCATCATTATTCAGCCAATTCTGAGATTCACATTTTAAAAAGAACTATATTATAAAAGGGGGAGAAAACCCTCAAGACAAATTACTGCTTTCCTTACATATTAACCTTAAGAAAGTTAAAGGTTTCTAAAGTACAGTGTCCTCTTTCCTCTGAGCATTCACTTCACACACATTTCCCCTTGACTCCATCAATCAATCCATGTTGGATTCCAAGATTCAGGTATGTCTGCAACAATTAAGAGAAAGGAGAAATGGTTACTTCCTAGGGGCTGGGCAGGTTCACTACACATTGAGCCAAATGTTGAACCCCAGCCACCCAGGGCAGACATGGAGTCAAGAGTGGCTATGCTTAGGGGGTAAAGGAAGGAAGAGTGGCACCTTGCATGGCACAGTTAGGTGAGGTCACAGCTAGTGAAAGTTGCAAAGACCAACAAGAAGGATACATTTCATTATTTTTGAGGAGTACTTATACCATAAAGTGTAAGACAATAGGTACTTCTTCAGTTTTCTCTGTGCAAGCAAAAAATGCCCAGTTTCCCAGGTAAAACAGTAAAGAAGCATTTCCCAATGTATTAGTCCCTTGTCTATGTGCATTTGGACAGAGGAAGTATACAATAGTTCTAATATGTGGGAATATTTTCCCTACATCTCCTCGAAAATGTCATCCCTCAAAGCATGATGTGCAGTAACACAATTTCCTTCATCACTACCAGACAACAATATATTTTTATGTTGTGCTGCAACAATTCAAGCGTCAATCAATGAAGTTCTCACAATACACCAAGGCCCTTGGAGACAGAAATCTGCCACCTTGAATATAGCACACTGCTGTAAGCAAGTTGCTATTTACATAGTTGCCTTTGGTTTAAGGGATAGAAATGCCATTACAGCATAGCACAGAATCACACATGGCCCAAGTGAACCACCACTCATTAACATGCCCCTCTCCATCACATTTGATTCCTTCATATTTGAAATATTTAGAATTCATAGCTTCCACTAAATTATACTTTAATAATGGGTTTAAAAAGCCTATTGCCAAGATTAACTACTAACTTAAAAATTACATGACAGAGGTGCCTGGGTGGCTCAGTCGGTTGGGCATCTACCTTGGGCTCAGGTCATGGTCCCGGGGTCCTGGGATCGAGCCCCATATCAGGCTCCCTGCTCAGCAGGAGTCCTGCTTCTCCCTCTCCCACTCCCCCTGCTTGTGTTCCTTCTCTTACTGTGTTTCTCTCTGTCAAATAAAAATCTTAAAAAAAAATTACATGACAAATTAATAGATCACAGTCTTCCATATTACTTTTTATAAAAGATTTTATTTTTAATTTTTAAACTTTTTATATTTATTTAGAGAGAGATAAAGAGCATGTGAGTGGGGGGCGGGCAGAGGGAGAGGGAGAGTTCCACCTCAGCATGGAGCCCAACTCAGGTCTTGATCTCAAGACCCTGAGATCATGACCTGAGCCAAAAACAAGAGTCGGATGCTTAACCGACCAAGCCACCTGGACACCCCTAAAAGATTTTATTTTTTAGAGCAATTTTAGGTTTATAGCAAAATTGAGATCAAGGTACAGAAACTTTCCATATATTTCTTGACCTCCATTATCATGCATAGCTTCCCCCATTATCAACATCCCCTGCCAGAGTGGTACATATCTTCCTTAGGATGAACATACAATGACACCTCACAATCACCCGAAGTCCATAATTGACATTACAATTCACTCTTGGTGTTGTAAATTCTATGGGTTTGGGCGAAGTGTAATAACATGTATCCATCATTGTAATACCATAAAGAATATTTTCACAGACCTAAAAATCTTCTGTGTTCTGCCTGCTCAACTCTCCCTCCACCATCCAACCCTGGAAACCACTATGATCCCTTTACAGTCTCCACAGTTTTGCCTTTAGCAGAATGTCATATAGTTGACACCATACAGTACTGGCTTCTTTCAGGATGGCATCTTTCACTCAGTAATATTTGTTTAAGTTTCCTCCATGTCTCATCGTGGCTTGATAGCTCTTTCCTTTATAGCACTGAATAATGTTCCATTGTCTGGATGTATCACAGTTAATCCATTCACCTACTGAAGGTCATCATGGTTACTCTGAAGTTTTGGCAATTATGAATAAAGCTGCTATAAACATCCAACTACAGGTTTTTATGTGGGCCTAAGTTTTCATAAGGAGTGTGATTGCTAGATGGTATGAAAAGAATGTTTAGAAACTGCCATTATTATCTGCCAAAGCACCATTTTGCTTTCCCATCAGCAATAAATGAGAGTTCCTATTACTCCACATCTTCACCAGCATTTGGTGTTGTTAAGTGTTTTGGATTTCGACCATTCTAATAGACCAGTCTAATAGTCTAACATAGTGGTATCTCATTGC
The DNA here is from genome assembly GCF_037043125.1 of Eumetopias jubatus. Classification (NCBI taxonomy): domain Eukaryota; kingdom Metazoa; phylum Chordata; class Mammalia; order Carnivora; family Otariidae; genus Eumetopias; species Eumetopias jubatus. The sequence continues at coordinate 57,647,224 of NW_028274822.1, read as the reverse complement.
TGTTTTCATTTGCACTTCCCTGATGACATATGATGTTGAACATCTTTTCATATCTTTATTTGCCATCTGTTTATCTTCTTTGATGAAGTGTCTGTTATGATCTGTTACCCTCCCATATCATTTTAGGCCCACAAAGTCTATTAAAGACAGTCATAATTCACCATAAAACTTTGAATGCTAAAATTTTATATATGGATCTCTGAGAAAATAAAAAAATTCCCAGTTATAAACCCTGATCTGAAAGTTCCTTATTAGTCATACTTAGAATCAAATGTGGAAATACGTAAAAAAAAAAAAAAAAAAAAGTCCTTATATGTTAAGTAAGTCACCCAATGTGGCATAAGAAGATGGATTCAATGTTTTTAAAATTTGAACAGTATATCTTCCTAGTTGTCTAAATTTTATTTAATGATTATTAGCAGTTTTAGTAAAGGCTACATATCTTGCAGTTACAGAATGCAACAAAATACTTGACTATGTGATAAAATACATGCTCAAAAATAAAGGGCAAAAGTGAAGATAATCTCATTGTTTACCTGAAGGATTAGAAAAAATAAAAAAATTTGAGCATCTACTGCTGGCAAAGGTGTGAGAAAACAGGAATGCCCCCTATTGCTATAAGGAGGATGAATTACACATCCTTTGGGGAAAGTATCTAGTGATGGCAGTTAAAATTTAAAATGCACATACCCTCTGACTCAGCAATCCTGGTCTCAGGAATCTATTCCACAGATATAAAAGCATCAGCATTTAAGGATAGATACAGACAGGTATCAAAAGCTAGTGAAACAAAATCAAAAATGAACTTTTGGGACTTCATCAAGATAAAAAGCTTCTGAGGCGCCTGGGTGGCTCAGTTGGTTAAGCAACTGCCTTCGGCTCAGGTCATGATCCTGGAGTCCCGGGATCGAGTCCCACATCGGGCTTCCTGCTCAGCGGGGAGTCTGCTTCTCCCTCTGACCCTCTTCCCTCTCGTGCTCTCTGGCTCTCATTCTCTCTCTCTCAAATAAATAAATAAAATCTTTAAAAAAAAAAAAAAGATAAAAAGCTTCTGCACAGCAAAGGAAACAGTCAACAAAACAAAGAGGCAACCCACAGAATGGGAGAAGATATTTGCAAACGACACTACAGGGCTGGTATCCTATAAAGACCTCCTCAAACTCAACACCCAAAAAACAAATAAGTCAAAAAGTGGGCAGAAAATATGAAAAGACACTTCTCTGAAGAAGACATACAAATGGCTAACAGACACATGAAAAAATGTTCATCATCATTAGCCATCAGGGAAATTCAAATCAAAACCACATTGAGATACCACCTTATACCAGTTAGAATGGCAACAATGGACAGGGAAAGAAACAACAAATGTTGGAGAGGTTGTGGAGAAAGGGGAACCCTCTTACACTGTTGGTGGGAATGCAAGCTGGTGCAGCCACTTTGGAAAAACAGTGTGGAGGTTCCTCAAAGATTTAAAAATAGAGCTACCCTATGACCCAGCAATTGCACTCTTGGGTATTTGCCCCAAAGACACAGATGTAGTGAAAAGAAGGGCCATATGCACCCCAATGTTTATAGCAGCAATGTCCACAATAGCCAAACTGTGGAAAGAGCCGAGATGCCCTTCAACAGATGAATGGATAAAGAAGATGTGGTCCATGTATACAATGGACTATTACTCAGCCACCAGAAAGGATGAATACCCAACTTTTACATCCACATGGATGGGACTGGAGGAGATGATGCTAAGTGAAATAAGTCAAGCAGAGAAAGTCAATTATCATATGGTTTCACTTATTTGTGGTACATAAGGAATAGCAGGGAGGACATTAGGAGAAGGAAGGGAAAAATGAAGGGGGGAAATTGGAGGGAGAGATGAACCATGAGAGACTATGGACTCTGAGAAACAAACAGGGTTTTAGAGGGGAAGGGGGAGGAGGGATTGGTTAGCCTGGTTATGGGTATTAAGGAGGGCACGTACTGCATGGAGCACTGGGTGTTATGCGAAAACAATGGATCGTGGATCACCACATCAAAAACTAATGATGCATCGTATGGTGACTAAAATCACATAATAAAATTTTAAAAAAGTATTTGTAATAGTAAAAAATGAAATAGCTTGAAAGTACATCACAGGGACATGACTGAATCAATGATGCCCTATCCATATATAGAATATTAAGCTGCAATTAAAGAGAATGGAGGAGATCGATATGTATTGACCAACAAAGATTTTTTTAAGATTTTATTTATTTATTTGAGAGAGAGAGAGAGAGAGAGAGAAACGCATGAGAGGGGAGAAGGTCAGAGGGAGAAGCAGGCTCCCCGCTGAGCCGGAAGCCTGATGTGGGACTCAATCCCAGGACTCCGGGATCATGACCTGAGCCGAAGGCAGTTGCTTAACCAACTGAGCCACCCAGGCACCCAACAAAGATGTTTTGAAATGCTAAGTGAAAAAGACTTTGGTAAGTATTGGGTATGACATGATGCTGTATCTGTAAAAGAGGTGTTCTTTTTTTTTTTTTTTTTTTTAAAGATTTTATTTTTTTTTTATTTGAGAGAGAGAGAATGAGAGAGAGAGAGCACGAGAGGGAAGAGGGTCAGAGGGAGAAGCAGACTCCCTGCCGAGCAGGGAGCCCGATGTGGGACTCGATCCCGGGACTCCAGGATCATGACCTGAGCCGAAGGCAGTCGCTTAACCAACTGAGCCACCCAGGCGCCCAAAGAGGTGTTCTTTATATATATGTACATATTTATATATCTTTGCCTAAGCATAGAAAACATGTAGAAAGACATAAGCCAGTGTTCACACTGAAAACCTCAAAAAACTGGATTTTAAAAAGAAAGAAGATTTAACTCTTGCAATAGCAATCCTAAATTATTTTGTAAGAAAAATGAGAATTGAAAAGTATAGGATACAGTGAACATACACAGATAGAATGTTTAGTTAAGTATTACCTGCTACCTATAAAAATACAGCCCATGTGATCTTCTTAAATAGCTGCCTGATACCGACCATTCCCCACACTCAGGATGTACTCCTAGTCATATCCTGTTCATTTCTAAATTTAATGGCACAAGCTTCCTATCAGCAGGTTACTTCCACCACCAAATTGTCCCAGACCCCCAGAGCTGAAGCTGGCCAGGTTGTGTGCTTGCAGGATCGGGGGAAGTAGGGGGTTTGGGGTGTTGGGCTTGCATAGACCATGTGGACAGCTAGAATCAACTCAAATCACCATTGTTCTTGAGTCACTGCTGAGTCTACTTCTACAGGACCTGACAGACGATGGGATAACGCCTGCTGGTCCAGAAATGCACATGCTCAGTAGTTCCTTGAAGGAAGACCTTCTCACTCCTCTGAGGCCCTTCAGTCAAGGATAAAATGTACTTGTGTCCCCAAAGTTGCTTCTCTTACTGCTTCCCACTTTGAGTTCTCATACATAGAACTGCATCCCTGGATGCAATCAAATCTCTTAAGTAGGATGACCATATAGATCCTCCTTCACCTATGATGTACTAACAACCCAATAAACCCATTTTAAGTTGAAAATAGCATCAGTGAAAACTGCATGTAAAACACCCAGTGCTCATCATATACACAACTAATGAATCATTGAACATTATATCAAAAACTGGCTAACTGAATTTAAATTTAAAAAGGTGCATGTAAGACACCTAACCTACTGAACATCATAGCTCAGCCTAGCCTACCTTAAACGTGCTCAGAAGACCTACATTTAAACATACTCAGAAGACCTACATTAGCCTATAGTTGGGCAAAATCATCTGACACAAAATCTATCTGATAATAAAGAGTTGAGTATCTCATGTAACTGATGGAACACTATACTGAAAGGGACGAACACAATGGATGTATGTGTACAGAACAGCTGTAGGTATATTGGTTCTTTATCCTCATGATAGCATGGCTGACTGGGAGCTCGGGCTCCCTGCCATGCCCAGCATCACGAAAATATTTTACTGCATGCTGCTAGCCTGAGAAAATATCAAAATTCTAAATTCAAAGTATAGTTTCTATTGAATATGTATCACTTTCACAGCATCATAAAGTCAAAAAATCGTAAGTGGAATCATTGTAACTTGGGGAACATCTGTGTATCTTATAATGCAACCAGGGAAACTTCTAAGGATGAAAAAGTGTGCTATTAAATATTAAACTGGAGAAATAGGTGCATGTCAAGACTAACCTAAGAAAAAAGGGACATCTAGTCACCCTACCCATGACCATTGAGCCTTGACTGGCTAACCACCCCTTTTCCTCAAGATGTCCCCTTTTTAGGTATGGTGTCTTCTTTTATCTAGTATAATCACCACCTACTTCCTAAAGGATGATGTCTGAAGTCCTTCCCCGCTTAGGTGCCATAAGCACCACATCTCCCCACTCACTTGTTCATCCCCCAAATACTGAGCACCTCTCCTCCTTCATTCATACCTTCAGGTAACAACCAAGTACACGCAGACCCTGTCTTTGTGGAGGTCACACTGCTTGGGCTGGACAAACAATAAAGAAATAGATATGTAACAGGTTAAGTGATAAGCCCTACAGAGAAAAATAAGTCAGGTTAGGGCACAGGGAATGTGGGCTGAAGGGAGTAGGAACTGTTCTATTTTATATGTGAGGTGGGGCTGTCCTCTCTGAAAAGGTAGCATTTTTTTTTTTTTTTAAGGAGATATCAGTTTATTGACTACACCACAAGGGAGTGGCAGGCAGGGCAGCAAAGGAGAGCCTATGTGCCAAAAAGATAGCATTTGAGCAGAAATCTAAGGGAAGGAGGGAGCAGAGCATTTCAGACAGGAAAAATGGCTGCAAATGGCTCCAAAAGAAGAGCATGGTACTTAAGGAGTGAGCGTGAGGGAGGCAGGGGGCCTGCTCACCCAGGGGAGGACTTTGGGTTTTACTCCAAGAAATGAGTCAAGTAGCATGCACCAGGAACCCTGCCACATGGTGACCAGAAACAGAGCAGCCTCTGTCTTAATGGAATGAGTGTTTAAGGGGGGCTGTGAGATATTAATCAACCAGGGAGAGAAAGGCCTTCTAAGGAAGGTGCCTCCTTTTCAACTGTGGTCCATCTGCTTCTCTTGCTCAAGATAAGAGTGGTAAGTTCTGGTGGATTCCATCCCTACATGTAGATATTAAATCTTACTGTTTTGTTCTATCTGCTAAAACATACAGCTATTAAGCCAGTAACCACTTGTCACTTTTGGTTGCAAGCATCCAATATTACTGCTGAAAAAGTAAAGTAGTTCCCTTACACAATGCACTTACTGACTTCCAGACAATTTCAAAAGCCTGTCTTCGGGGAAGAATCTGGTGGGGTTTTATAAACTGTAAGAAATATGTAATCATTGGCTGCCTTGGGGTAATTCTATAAACAACATGCAGGTTTTACACAATTGCTTTATCAAATTGGAAAGAGAAAGACCTTTGGAAAAGAGGAGGGTATTTGGGGTGAGTAGGATATTAAATGTAGTCTGTCTACAAAGTCTCAGCTTTTTATGTAAAGAGAGAATGCCATTCCTTAAATCCCAAATTAAATTCCCGAATAATTTCTACAGCTGTCCCTAGACTTGGCTTATCAGTGAATTCATAGGCAAAACTGTGCGAAGCACAAAAAAATAGTATCAGTTCAAAGACTTATAAGTGCCTGTCAAAGAACTAAAAAAGTACTTTTTAAAAAACATTTTCATATTCTCAGGAGTTAACAAAAATCATCTCGCTCATATTGTTCTAGTTTTTAAATAATCAGCCACATTCAAATCAATAAAATACATGTAAGAATTGTGCAGTTAAATCTTTACATTGGGGGGGTCTCTTAACATTCTAATCCTTCACACACACACACACACACACACTGGGCTAGAATCACCCTCCAGCTGATGGAAAACCTGCCCAGATGGGACATCAACCAACTATATTGAGACATAAAATTTTTGTGAGGGGTGGAGGATGATACCTTAGATATAAAAGTCAGTAATGCTGATTTCAGCTACATTTAATCATTTACAGCCCACCGTTGCAAACTAGATACAGTATAAATTGGGCTAAAGCACAGGGATGAGATATGAAGTTCAAGCTCACCAAAACACTGGACAGGGAAGACTACACCCCCACAGATGGAACTGATGAGCAGGCACCAAACTTTTCTTAATGCCAGGGCTCCAAGGTGACCAAGAAGTTATCTACTAACCTGTCACTAAAGAAGATAGTCAGGAGACAAAAGAATTTTCCAACAATCACAACAATAAATGATTTCTGTTTTCTAATTGCCAAGAATGAAAAAGTAAGCCAAAGAAAACATCTTTGCTTCCCTGGGATTCTAGAAGCTTCGATTACACTTCCCGAGAATAAGAGCCAAGTCAGAATTATGTTTTCATCCCTTGATGCCTAGCAGAGTGCCACACTGAATTTCACAATTAAAAAAAATGTCGTGAATGTAAGAGTAAACAAAATATTTTCCATCAGCCGCTGAGTTTTGTGTCATGCTGGTTATCTGCAAAAGTCAGTGTGTGGAGAAGGTCAGACATGGGGTAAACAGTATCCATATTCTTCACCAAGTGATAAGAGGATCAGGAAACTGTTCTGAAAACATGTCCAAGCAGTCAATGTTCATTCTGTCCTCGCCACTGGAATGAAAAGAAATTGTGACATCAGTAAACTTCCAGGGATGTTTTAGACTGCACTGGATTTAATTTTTATGCACGTGTTTGTTTTCCTCCTGATGCACAGGCTCTGCATGGGCTCTTCATGAACATCAGCCCTGGCATTCTTTCAGTGTGCCCTGTGGATGAGGGCACTCACACATCCAGTGTTTTGCAGTCCTCCTTTAAAAAAATGTCACAATGTCCTCAGCATCGAGGACAGCTTCTGGCAAGTTGTGTGAGATGATTTAAAATGCAAACTATCTGCACAACTGAAATAGTGTTTTAAAACACTAAAAGAATGGAGGCCCAAAGTGAAAACAAAACTCTCTACTCCCAGGATCCCACCAGCAAGACCTAACAAGAAGAATAACTTTCTATTTGTGATATTTACAAAGCAGGATTGTTTTATTAAAATTGATTTAGCTTATGCCTGCTGCCAAGTTGACTAAAAGTGTATTTCTAGATGCAGCTCGAGTGTGCACATTGTTTCAACCCTTAAATCACTATGGTGCCAACACACTCTCTACTGCAAACCACAGGCTAGTTCTAGAACATAAACGTCACTCAGGGGAAGAGTTAGGGCCTTGAGCACTTCCAACTTGTGTTTTTGAACCACTAGGACTAAAAGTCATTTCTTTCCATTTAACTGAGCAAAATGATAGTATCTGGCTTCATTTCTGTGCTAATCCACAGAAACAGAATGAAGAGCCTACCAAAGGAGATTTAGACAGAATTTAATCTAATGTGTTACTTTTATTTTACTTCCATCAGTGTCTGATTCTCTATCTTATGTACAAAATTAGAGAACTTCATGAGTAACTCACTTCTCTACTCTTTACTGGAAAACTTACTGCTCCCTCAATCTGTGTTCTGCCTTATCTATACCTAGGAAGGAGAAGGAACTGCCTCGATGAAAAGACCTTGAACTTCAGCCTCCCAACACTGCCCACCCAGCCTTTGGGTTCCTCCCTGGCGTTCTCTCTCATTCTCCATAAAACTGCTGCACATCTGTGCCTCTGCTCTATACCTTCCCATCTTCCTCCCAGCACACTTCCCCACATCCTGCCCCTTCAGCGGAAACCCCTTTAGCTCCCACCTGTCTGAATGTGCTCCACCACGTCCTACAGCCCCAATGGAAGAGGAAATCCTACCCTTCTTTTGGGATCAACCCTCCACCAAGCTTAGGATCAATTTACCTTTGATATTCTTAAGACTCAGTTTTCAAATTCAGCTACTCCTTAGAATCACCTGGGGCAGCTTTTAAAAATCCCAGCACCCGCCACACCCAATACCAATCACAGGGGAACCTCTGTGGGTAGGACACATCATGTTTTTAGAAAAATCAGTATTTTTAAAAAGATTCCAGGTGCCTCCAGTGTACAGACAAAGCTAAGAACAGCTTTCCTCTGTCTTCTAAGAATGTTTAAGTATTTGCAAGTCTCTCCAATCTTAAAAAACATGCCCTTCCTCAATCCCATGTCCCTCTGAAGGTACATCCATAACCCCTCTTTCCCTTCATGATAAAATTTCTTAAAAGATTTGTCTCTGCTCCTTTCTACCTCCTCACTTCGACTCATTTCTCCACCCAGTTTTTTCCAGCTTCGACCCTCCCGCCCTCCCACAGCCATGAGTGACCCTACTGCCAACACCAGCGGACACACGGTCTTGCTTCCCTTAGTGTCCTTGACCACTCAGCAGTACGTTGCATCTTACTCATATTTCCTAGTTCTCCTAGTAAACAGTGTGCCCGTCAGACTTCCACATATCCTTCTTTATCAGTAACATCATCTCCTATTATGCCTTTGAATATTTTTTGTTCCCATCTCTTACTCTGTTACTTTCAAAAAACAAGCAATATGTGATAGATAATCTTTTGTCTTTCAGTGTGTCATCTTCAGAGAAGTTATTTCTATCTCAGCTTTTTTACTTTTTTTTTTGGTAGGAGGCTCTCAAGTCCAACTGGTATATCCCTTGTTTTTACTTGTGCTCATTATTTTTTGTGGCTTCTAACATGACTTTCATCTTTAAAAATGGTTTCTCTCTCTCATTTCTTTACCAGAATTGATCAGCTCAGTTTCTCTCTCCTTTCTGTTATCTTTTAACTGTTTGTTTGTTTTGTAGAAAACCCAGTTATTATTCTTCCTTGGAGTCCATGAAGAATTATGAGTCGGAATTTATCTTCTGTTTGTGAGATACTTTGTTTTCTGATATATATTCTTCCTCTACTTTTTATCTGTGGTCCTTTCTTCTATGAGTTTGCATTCTCTCTGCCAAGGCGTGGTACTAACCAGAAGGTATCCGTGCTGGTATGGAGACAACCAGCCACGTGCCGAAGAGTAAGAGAAAAGAGTAGCAAGCTTCAAATCCAGAAAGGAATTCCAATATTCTCCCCACCACTGCTAACTAAGTCTTTGTACCCTGGGAGTACTTCATACTTGAGTTTTCAGTGTGACTCTCTTAGCTTAAGCACAGAGTTCTTAGAGAGAAGCTCCTCATGTCACAGGCTGTCTGTGTGGTGATCTCATGACCACCACTATCTGACCCCTCCCCCAGCCTCACTTTGAGCAGTCCCCCACTTGTAGGATACTACACGTTAAGGTGGCACATGGTTACCATGGTGGCCAACATAAGCACACAGGTTGGGCACTCAGTCCAGTGTACTCTACTCACATAGACTTTAATGTCAATAGAGTCCTTAGAGTTGTTCAGTGCACAACCTGCCCAAAGGTACCCAGTAGCTCTTCTCTATCAGCTCCAACAGAGCTGCTACAGAAGGAGTCCCACCTCTCCTATCTTACCATTTTAGTGAAGCCATTTAATTTCCATAGGCCTGACTGCTTGAGAAATTGCATCCTGCCCCAAATTTGAGGGCTGTGTAAGCTCACAGGATCTTCTCTTCTCTGGTCCAAATTTTACTATATTTAGCAGATATTCCTTACAGTTTGTGATCTGAGGTTATAGCTACTTAATAGGAGACAGCATTTTCTTCTTTGTTTTTCATTCTCTTTGTTCCTTTTGGGAGCTTCAGGCAGAAAAAAATGGAATAAAAAAAGCCTTTGCCCCACCATCTTTAACTAAGTCTTTGTTTAATTTTTAAACAGTTCAAACTAAGGCCAATACACTTTTATTTTTTTTTTTGTAAAGCCAACCAAATACTATCCCAAAAGTCTTATTAAGTTGATTAAATTATGGAAAAAATTACTTGGCCTTCAATTTGCTATTCTGAATATTTCCAAAGACTGGACTTATTTCTAAAAGACAAATTATTTTTGCTGTATTTTACTATGTTACATTATGTGCAAGTCATAAATATATATTTTGCTTTCTACTTATTAACAAACCCGATGAAAAAAGGCTCCCCCCATTTCAGTGACCATGGATTCTAACACTTGTTGAGCCTGACCATCATTCTTAAAAATGGGTGTATGAAAGACATGCTTAGAAAATTATAATCCTTATCAATGCCAGGGATTAACTTTCATTTAACTTAATCCTGAATAAATTCAGGCTGAGTGCTTTAAGAAGGGTAGGTTCTTCCCTGAGAAATTACATCTAAAAGTTAACAGTGATGATTACAGATGACCACCTTCCTCTCTTCGCCTTGCCAGGTACGAATGAAGCTTTAACCATCTCCACCACTTGTGTACTTTGGTATACTGGCCAATACAAAATTCTAAGCTCATCGCCATTTATGTTGTAAGTTTGTTATTTGTTTCTTTTTTAAATCAAGACAAGATTAAACTAAAGCAACTTTATGGGCTTTAAAAAGTCTAGCTTTCTCTTCCACTCAGCTAGCACAACCCTAAATGTAAAATCATGATCAAGTACAATGGCCAGCTACATAACACTGACTTAGACATGATCACTGATTTTCTCTAAATTCATTACTTTCTTTTGCCAGCATACCTTAGAAATAATAATTACGTATTCCATATTATATATTCCATTTACACAATAATGAAACATTCCTCTATTTTATAAGGTGAACATTTACTTCATAAAAAGACAGTTGTCTAGGTATAAAAAATTCAGATAGGCTATTATGTATTTTTTTTCTAATTAAGAGTGACAAAATGAAGAGCTGATAGATTATGACCCCTTGAAAGCAAGTTATGTAGTCAGAAGGAAGCAGCGGGGTGGGGGTGGGGGGGAAGTCAGGGCAAAGCATCTCTCAGGACCAAAACACATGTCCTGCTATTGGAGGCAAAGCAGGAAATGCAACCTGACAAGTGTTCAGAGACCAGAGCAATATTCCATCAAGTGTTTTTAAATTCAGTTCCACACAAGTCAACTCAGTTTTGCCCAGAGATTATACCAGACATTTAGCTGGTGTGTATATAATTACCTGTCTCTCTGAATCGTCGGTGGGGAGGGGCAAACAGCACAAGGAGGGGTAAAGTGATTACAGAAGGGAATGAACTAGAAGACCCGATGTATGTAAAAGAGAGCTAAGACCTGGGGATTCATAACAACATTAAAAATTTTCTATTTCATTTTAACATCACTGAGCAACAATTTTTTTTGTTTTAAATCTAAAGATCATCACCTTTGTTTTGCTCAGAAGATTGAGAACAAATATGTAGCATACTTATTCCTGATGAAGGCCTACCTTCTTCATTGTCTTTATCAAGACACTGCTGTAGGATTCTCAGCATGTGTTACAACTTCCAATCATCTTTCATAGTCAATCAAGTTGCCTGCCATACCAGAAAGCATCCTTAGAATAAAATCTTCAGAATTCACTTGGGGCCTTTAATAGCTAAAATTCCTTGGAAGAGGTCCAAGATATAACGACTCTATATAGCTTCATCTCACTTTTGAAATGATAATAATATTGTAATATACAAATGAGCAATAGTACACAAATTCTTCAGCCAGACCTCTACAAAGTCTCATGTGCCAAAACAGAAACACATATCGTACGGCCATATTAATGTTTTTATAGACCCCAGTTCTATAAAATTGCTTTCTTTCTCTGCTTCTACTAGATATATCTTTGCTACTTGACTCACCAATTAAGGTGAAATACAACTGCTAATAACTGTGTTCATGATCAGCTATAGAGAAATACACAGTTTCTTTCTGTGTTCCACAGTCTGACTTCATAACATCAAGCATGCTGCAACATAATTTATGGACTGAAAATATACTTTGAATCAAAGCAAACTTTTTTTTAAGAGAGAAAGTGGGAGAGTGAGAGAGAATCTATACATAGTAAGTTTTTTATCTTATCCTAAACTCTTTATAGCTGTACCGTCCAATGTAATAGCCCCCAGCCACATATGGCTATTGAGTATTGAAAGATGGCTAGTCCAAGATGAGGTGTAAGTATAAAATACACACCAAATTTTGAAAGCTTAGTTAAAAAAAGTAAAATATCTCATTAATCTTTTTTTTATTGATGACAGGTTCAAATGATAATATTTTGGATATTCCGGTTAAATAAAATATATCAAAATATATAATTAAAATGTATTAAACTTTTTACTTTTTAAAATGTGGTTCCTAGAAAATATTACATTGTAATTATGATTCACATTATATTTCTACTGTACAGTGTAGCTTTACACACTACTGTTGAAAGAGTCTATAAGGCAATTCAACCACCCACTAGATTAAATTAAGCTATAAGATAACATGCATTGTCTCCCTAACTCTCCTGTGTGTGTTGAGGGGGAAGGAATAGCACAGCTGTCCATCAGAAGGGTTACTGAAACAAAAGATTCAACTCCTTGCCTTTAGTCTCATCTCTGACATTTAACTCTTCCAAAAATGTCCTTCGCTTCACTGCTTCCTGCTGGGAAAGTTTCCAAGCAAACAGTGACCCAGTGTCCCAGAAGCAAGCACAGACTTTATAGATCAGGTAAGCTATGCCAATCACCACTGCTCTAGAAATGCCGGGATCTAAACACATATGTGAATGGCAGATCCCTGGAGGAGTTCATGAAATTCTCTCAGGTTGAATGAGAGGGGGACATCGGCACAAATCAGGCCATCCACGCAACGCCCATAACACACATGTGGTTCTCGTCCTAGATCACTGCCACCAAACAGAGGCCTTCTCTCCACGGGACTGGTCACCACAAAGGGGTAGGGAAATGGGTCACGTCACTGTGCTAAATTCTAACTATGAGCCCACTCAAGTTTTCCATTGCTTCATACCTTCCTGCCCTGGCTTTCCTAGATTTCTACAACTGGAAACTCCTGTTGGTCATGGAGCATTCACAACACAGTGCTTGGGCGCTCTCTAATACACCTTAGGGGCAGTAGACATAGCATTTTCATGGAAAAGTTTCACGATATACATATATTCATTCATTTAACAAATACTTACGGAGCTCCTACTATGTGCCAGGCATTGTTCTAAGGCATTTGGCAAATATCATTGAACAAGAGAGATAGTGATCATCTGTTCAAGCAAGTAGGCAGACAATAAACAAACAACATAATAGGTGAATTACACAGAGTTCTAGAAGGTAGTGAATGGTAAGCAGAAAAGACAGAGTGGGGCAAAGGCAAGGAATGCCTAGGACTGAGGGTATTATAGTTATATGGAGTAGCTGAGAAAGTGGAGTTTACACAAAGCCCTCTAAGCATAAGGAAGTGAGCAGAGCAGGCATCTGGGGAGGGGGGCTAAAGGCAGCTATGTGGGGAACAGGGCTGACATGGTCCATGTGCAGAGAGGAGGCCAGTAGGGCAGCAGTCAGCGGGGTGAGAGCCTGAGTGACAGGGCGCAGAGGTAACAGGGCCAGACTAGGCAGGATTCAGAGGCCATGGAGAGGACTTCTTTTCACTCTGAGATGACAAACTGCTGGAAGAGTTTAAGCAGAGGAATGATTTGCTCTGAGTGTTCTCTGAACTAACCATCTGATATTCTGGATACTCTAGGAGTCAAGGGCAGAAGCAGAGACTATTCAACAAAAATGTGTTACATACTATTGCAACTGGAAGCTAAATAACAACGAAGACAAAGAAAAATAACAATCATGGTTTCTGATCTGGTCTGTGGGAAGAGAGACTATGGGTGGTGAAGTGGGAGAAATGATGGAAAGCCCATCTTGGCCAGGACACAAAATGGTGTTATTCTGACTCTTCACTCAAGAGCAGGTGTGGAAGACATTTAATTGGCTGCAGGCATGCTTATGAAATTCCTTGCTGTTCCTGTACTTTTTTTTTTTAAGATTTTATTTAGTTATTTGAGAGAGAGAGTATGCGAACGGGAGTGGGGAAGGGCAGAGGGAGAGAGAATTTCAAGCAGACTCTGAAATGGGCACACAGCCCCACATGGGGCTCGATCTCACAACCCCAAGACCATGACCTGAGCCGAAACCAGAGTCAGACACTCAACCAACTGAACCACCCAGGCGCCCCTGCTCCTGTCCTTTTAAAAAAAGGAGTGCCTTAAGGAGAGTTTGACTTTCTCTTTTTTATGAAAGAAAAATTTTCTCTAGAAGCAAACAAATTATAACAACAGAAATAAAAAAAGATGGACACAATTGACCCTGGGAATTCCAACCTGATTTAACATTTTATGTGGATTGCCTTTAGACTACCTCTAGCAGAAAAATGTGACCATGTAAAGAAAAAAATTATCTGTATAAATAAACATTAATACAGAACTGATTTTCTTAGTTCTCATTTCACTGAATAATTATACCTTTGGGCTAACATGAATAATTTATTAAGTAGCACGCAGTTTATATGTAGCCCTGCAACTTTTTGCCCTCATTATACAATCATTTGAAATCATTCTAGGATAAACCATGGCTGAAAAGTGCCTTCCATGCAAATGTCTTTCTCCTTTTAGCCTATGGATAGTTAACTAAGTGTCTCTTTAGGTTAATAAGAACTATTCAAAAAGCTCTTTAAAAATCTTCTGTCTGAAATATGTTCAAGAATTCATTAAAGTTCTAAAATACTAAACTTTCTGTTTTTTTTGTTAGATCATGCATACTAATCCTTAATGTAAAACCATATATTTGCTTCCTGGTTTCTCTACGGTTATCAAAAGTAACCTGTACTTCCACTAGAACCATTGTTACAATAATGTCCTCCTAAAACAATCCAGTCTTGGTGGCTTGGGACAAAAGGCCCTCAGAGAGCTCCACTTCCCATTCAAATGGTCTCCATTTTTAGCTGTTACAATAAGCCAGTGTGGAACAAAGCACCAGTGCATTAATCCTCAGAGGTGACCTGTTTAGCTAAGTCTCCCATCGCCACGAACACTGAGTGGTCCTCCTCATTTTTCTTCCTCACATTCTCTGTTACATTGCAGATCATCACAAAATGGTAATCTAATTACGACAACTATTAATTACGCTCATGATTAATTTGAAATACCTGACACAAAATGTAAATGGTACGGTGAGAGACAACACATAGTCTTAATGAAATTCTAACACCTGAAACTATTCGGCATCATTATCAGTCAAGTAACTGCTTAATTCCCTCTGAGCTGAGCATATTAATAGAGTTAGCCCCTGGTATTATTTACTAAAAATGAGCTTCAATGCAAAACAACTAGTGCGCACCTGAACTGTAGCCTGGCACTGCAGACTCTCCTTCCCTAGCAGCCTCTCAGGCCACGCCTACAATAAAATAATTAGTCCTTGGCTTTTTACTTGCTCTGAATACCTTCTCACCTACCTCGCCCAACACCCAGTCCCGCAAAAAGTCTACCAATTGCCTCGGAATCTCCAAATACAATAAGGCTTACCAGCCTTTAGTAAGCCTCTATGCAAACTGTTTACATTGGAAAGAGTGGGGGGAAAGTTGGTTGAGAAGGATAAAAAAAAAACAAGAAGGCTCAGCCCAAAATACCAGGGCCCTCGTCTAAAGCTGGTATCCCCAAAACATAAGATGGAAGAGAACAGGACCAGGGAAAAACCATGTGCTAGGTGTCCAGAAGCCTCAGCCTAGAACCGCAGGGGACAGAATTAAATCTATATGACAGCCGTGAGGGCTGGGACAGAGTGTTGTGATGATTATGTGGGCATTGGAGCCTTTCCCTTAATTAAACTAAAATAGAATTACTGACCAAAGCACAAGGCTGCCCTGGTGTGGGTCCCAGGAAGAACACCCTGGTAACTCTCCTCTGCTCAGGTAGTGACAGGGAAGGTGGGCATGATACAGACAGGAGCAGTACTACTGGCCTAATCTGGGCTTTCCTTCCCATCTACTTTACAATTTCCCCCTTGCAAACAACAATCCAGTTCTTTGTTCTGGGAAGGAAACAAAAGGTAAAGAAAGGGAAGGGAAGAGAGAAATCAAGGGGAAGGAAGGGAATATATACAGAGGACTAAAGGGCAAAGGGTGGAAAAGAGAGAAAGGGAATGTTGAATCCAGAAATGTTTTTTTAACCAAAACTTTCATAACAGCTTTGCCTCTTAAGGTTTTTTCTTCAAAACACTCTTTACTTAATGAAATATATTTTAATGATATATATTTGAAATGTCTTATGGCATGTCTTTCTCCTAAGATCAAAACACACCCTATTTCTATCAAACAATCTCATTGTTTGAAACTAACAGAATATTTGGAACCTATGTTCACAAAATATTAACAAAAGTTAAATAACTCTGCTCTATAGTAGGCTAAGCATACACAACAAAGGAAAAACTACAAAGATTCTAATTTAAATGGTCTTTTAAATTATAATACCTTCAAAAAGAAGCAGATTGCTAGAAGACAGCAGGAGGGATAATTTGGTCTCCCATCTTTGAAACACTATGAAGGCTGGAGCTGAGTTCTACATAGTATGTCTGATCAAATATACAAGTTAGTGAATAAAATGCAAACAAATACCTATTTAAATGAAAATCTGAACATCTTAAAAACCTAGATAAGCTAGAGTAAAACCATAAATGTCCAATATCTCAAAGGAAAGCTCATTGGCTGAGATTTCTGGAATGTAATGCATATACATACACACATGGGAACACACTAACGACCCTTAAAAGGAAAATTGGTTGGCTGATTGATGCAAGTCTTTTCTATCCAAACATACAGGATGAGGAAATCGAACAAGAGCACCTACTTATTTATCAGTATAAAGGTAAAAAGAATACTCACCTTCAATGTCAAAGTAGCTACATGCATGAGGGGACTCCTCCCAGGAAATATATTCACTCTCTTATTTCTGTCTTGGTGAAACTACAGTTTTTCTCTCTAACCTACACCTCTCCCACCAGCCTCTAGGTCTAGTTGCATACTCAGTGACTCCACTTAAATATGTTTGACATCTCCAATTTAAAATGACCAAGGCAAACTCTTGATTTTTGCCATCACACCCCATCTCCCAAACCTGTTCCTCCCACGGTCTTCCACACCTCAGTTAATGGCAACACCACCAATCCACTTGTTCAGGCCAAAGACAAAGGAGTCACTCTTGACCTTGTCTACTCCTAACTGAAATCCAATCTGTCACCAAATTCTACTGGTTCTATCTTCAAAAATATATCCAGAGACTGATCACTCCTTATTACCTCCATCGTTAGCAGCTGGTCCAAGCAACTATCAACTCTTGCACTGAATATTTCAATAGCTTCCTAACGGGTCACTCTGTTTCCACCTTTGTCCCTATATAATCTAGTCTATAAAAAGCAGGCAGAGTGATTCTTTTAAAAAGTCAGTCAGACCATATGACACCACAGCTCAAAAATCTTCAATGGCTTTCCAGGTGCAAGGAAAAGCCTTACAGTGTCCTACAAGACTTGAAACGATTTGTCCCTATTCCCTTCTTGAACCCCCTCCTGCTACTCTCCTCCACCCTCACTTTGATTCTGCCTCTCTGCTTTTATAATTCACTCCACACAGGCTCTCTCTTCTGCCTAGAACATTCTTTCCCCAGATAGCTGCCTGGATCCATCTTTAACTTTCTTCAAAGGTCAGGGAGGCATTACCTGACCACACTACTTAATGGTACAAACCACCCACCCCTGCCAACACTCCTTTTCTGCCTTTCTCTGCCTTACATTTTTTTTTTCCACAGCACTTCTCCCCATCTCATATCCTATCTTACTGTTGCGGGTTGTTTTCTAAAACTAGAGCTCTGACAGTATGTCCAGACTCACATGTTCCTCTAGAACCCTGCCATTCCCCTATCAAGATGTGGAGTCTGTTATGCTCTCCCCTTGAACCTGGGTGGGCCTGTGTGATTGCCTCTACTCACACAGTGTGGTGGCAGTGGCTCTATGTGCTTTCCAAAACTAGACCATAAAAGGCAATGCAGCTTCCCCCTGGCTCTCTTGGGATACTTGTTCTTGGAATCCAGCCACCATGCTGTAAGGAAGGCCAAGCCACATGAAGAGGCTCATCTGGAGGAAAATCAATCCAGTGCAGCTGAGAGCCAGCACTAACTTGTCCACTGCCGAGTGAGTCACCTGAAAGCACCTCCTCCAGCGTAAGGTTGGGGATGTGGCTCCAGTGCCGTCACACAGAGACCTGGACTCACAAGGGCTTGCACGTGGGGTTTGATGCTCTCTGGCCAGTCTTAACTTCCTACCAATTTTACTTTTGAATCTGTATTCTGCACGTGAAGCCTGATGGGACAATGGAGCATGAGTTGGGGACTTGGAGCCTTCACTTCCTTGTGGCCCTTCATCTGTGGGACAGGTCCTCAGCTGTCCACTTCCCTAACCAATGGCTTCCCTGCTTACCCTCACTCAGTGCCTGCTGCCTCCTCTGGCCCCAGGCAGGGGCCTGGGTGCAAACACAGGGAGGGTACCCTGTGATGCTTCAAGGTACAGCACGGAGAGAGCCATCCCCACCCTGAGCTGGCAGCCATGGTACATAAGACAAGTGATTTGATGTGGGCAGGGCCTCTTCTACCCCCAATCCAGGTACTGAGCACATCCTTCATGGAGGCTCTACTCCCTTGAAGACCACCAGTACGGTACAGATTGGGGTCATGGGCCCAAGGGAAGAGAAAAAGTCTGCCTTGACTTCCCCATCCCTGGCTGGGACATGAGGCCAGAAGCCGGTGGGCTGCACATGCTGAATGGCAAGGCAGGGTCCCTGGGTGCTGAGGAGGGTTTGCACTGTTCAGTACGTATCCCCAGGTCCAAGGGAATTCATCATTACAAAGCAAATAAAAAATACCATGGCACGTTCAGAAAGAGTCCACAGAAAGGAAAAAATGTTCTGTATTTTAATATTTTAACAGCCCTTTTTGCTGCCCTACCAACAAGGGGCTCTGCTTTTCCCTGTGCCTGGGCCTGCTGCAGCCTTCGCATGAAGTGCCCCAGCAGATGCCCCCTGAAGCCAAGATGAGCCTTCCCCAAGGATCCCTGCCCAAACTGCTGATTCCTGAGCAAAAGAAATGGTTGCTATGCTTTTTAGTCACTGAGTTTGAGGGCAGCCGGTTGTGCAGCAAAAGATAACTAGAGCACTTACCTGGCTGTTTACCTCCTGACTCCTGCTCCCGCCGCATGTGCAAGCATACACACACACACCACACACACACACACACCACACCCGCCCCCCCCACACCACATACACACACACCACACACACACATACACACACACACACACACACACACAGTCTCTGAAGGCATGATGTTAAGAGTGTTTTTGTCACTGCTGCATCCCCAGTACCTAGAACAGTGCCCCACACATAGCA
This sequence comes from Eumetopias jubatus, assembly GCF_037043125.1. Classification (NCBI taxonomy): domain Eukaryota; kingdom Metazoa; phylum Chordata; class Mammalia; order Carnivora; family Otariidae; genus Eumetopias; species Eumetopias jubatus. Next base: position 57,627,943 of record NW_028274822.1, on the reverse strand, counting down.
GTTGCCCAATAAATACTTGTTCAATGAACTAAAGTCCCATTCTGATGAAACTTTATCTTTAGATGGGGCTACAAATAAGCAGGTGACCAGTACAGAAAAACTTTACTAGCTTAAAATACTGAGGGGGAAATAGCTGGAAAATGTGCAGCGCATGCCTGCTGATGGCCAGGGTGCTGGGGAAGGCTGTGGTCTTTCCTCACGGCCATTAGTGACCTGCTGGTTCTGGGCAGAGGGCACCAAGTTAGCACCGTGCAGACAGGAACATCTTTCCCCACGCTGACCACTGGCTTACCCCTCAGAAGACAATGTCCTGGCCTGTGACCACGGTGCCGGCCACACAGTCCTGTAGGGAGGAGCAGACACCAGAATGCATTTGTTTTGCAAACATGGACAAAACATCTACTAAATGCAAAGAAGTATTCCTGGCCATTAAAGGAAGTGAAAACATGAACCAGACATGGTCTTTAGCATCAATCTTTCATTAAGATTATATATGTGAACATACCGACCAAATAAAATAAAACCCTCAATAGCAATAATGATTATTACTCAACTCCTTTCCATACCACATTGCCTCTCATCCTCAGATGTCACTCAGTATTTACCCAACTAGAACAAAGAAGGCATACAGCAGGAGTCTACTAGGAGTACCAGATGATGGCAGTATAAGTGGTTTTCCACGTAGCAGGTGCTACAGGTCTATAGCAGGAACAGCCTTACCTTTCCACAGGATTACTGGATCTTTTTGGACCACCCAGATCATTTCTGTCATGACTTCATTTTTATGAATGGTTGGGTGAAAGACATTCTTCTGACCAAGTATAGATTATGTTTCCATTTATTAGCGTGGAAGTTGGCAAGAGACAGATTTCTCTCTCTTCTTGGCACACTCATTGTCACTGCCTTTCCAAGGACTCTTCCCAACCTTTCCCTACTGAGAATTCAGTCTGGACCAAGATCTTTAGAGCAGCAAACTCACTGGCAAGAATCCCACACGAGCGTCATGAATGGCCCACAGATGCAGCTGATGCAAGAGACAGAACCAACTGCCAATCTCAGTCTTCTTTTCTCTTAGAGGAATTCAGAAACTGAACCACATCTGTAATGAGAGCTTCTAAAAGCCACATTGGTGCTACATCTTTTCAATTCTCATGGAAAGAAAAACAGCTTTTTAAAAATAAAATTCTGTTGCAAATGCATCCATGGTTTCTTGAACAGATCTTTCCCTTCCCCTCCTCCTCCCTCTGCCCTGTGTAAAGACCACCCTGTTCTTCTGTACAGATTTCTCCTGTTGCCCCAGTGACTCATCCCACCATTAAGTTGTCTTGGGTACATTAGGAAGTGACTCTACTGTGGTTTCAAGAAAGGCAGCGGGCTCCCCTCAAAGGGAGGACAGAGCCCAGGCTCTCCTTGAGCGTGTACCTGGTGAGGTTAGGTCTCCAGGTATCTGGGGATGATATAATGTTGTGCTTAAGAATTTGGGGGATGCCTGGATGGTACACTCAGTTAAGCATCCAACTCTTGGTTTTGGCTCAGGCTGTGATCTCAGGGTCGTGACACTGAGGCCGCGTTCGGCTCCACACTCAGCGGGCAGTCTGCTTGAGATTCTCTCTCCCTCTCCCTCTGCCCCTCCTGCTCACATTCTCTCTCTCAAATAAATAAATCTTTAAGAATTCTGCCTGTCACTGGCCATCCCTGCAAAGGCTCCTGAGTTTCCCCTTATAAGCCTCCCTCCTGTGCGTGCTCTGTAGTCTGCCTTCTTGTGTGCAAGTCCAGCACTTTCCAGGATCCAATGGCACCCTCTAGAAGGCTGGGTGGAGAAGAACTCTTCAAGCCATGCTGTCCAAAGACCCCCACCAGATGAGGAAAAAGGACAAACCACTTTTAAATGAGACAAAAGAATCAAAATCATTGACTTTCTGGGATAATCTAAGGCTTCTCCATGAGAATAAGCCAGTCTGCAAAGACCCAGTCATTTTCTTTGGTGCCAGGCTTCTCCACTAACCTAGCCACACTTGAGTTCCCATTGTCCACAGAGTACCCCAAGGTCAAAGAAAATACATGCATCACAAATGTGAAGAAGAGATTATTCAGTGAGGCTGCTCTGTGAAGAACGAATATGACAGCACTGTACAAGAAAGATGAAGAGCAGGGAAATGCCCCAACTGCTATTTACTGAGCATCTACTATCTGCCAAGCACTACTGTAGGTTCTGGAATGTCAGCTTAAGTAAGGTAGGAAGGCCCTTCAACTTTCTCCTCACTTAGAGAAATAAGAGGCAGGTGATAGTTAAGGAAACAAATAAAGGAACAAGTCAACTTCATACTGTAGGTAGAAAATGAATTGAGGTAAGGGAGAGGATGCTGTAGATAGGGTGGTCAAGGATGGCCACCATGTATCCCCTTAGGCAATGAATATTAATTTCCTAAGTGCCAAGCATGGTTCTAGACACTGAGAATTCAGAAGTGAGTTCAGAGAAGGGAAATCCCAAAGAGATTCCTATATTCATGGACTCACATTCTACTAAGAGACAAACAAAATAAAGAAAATATTTAGTATGTAAGATGGTAAAGAGTCTGCAGGGGCAAAAATAAAGCAAAGGAGGGGCATATGGAGTATGTGTGTGCATATTAGCAATTTTAAATAACGTCCCCAAATAAGACCTCATTAGCAACCAACTGCCATTTGAATAGAGATCTGCATACAGAAACCCCGCCCATCTGAAGAACTAGAGGCAAAGCTCCAAGCAGAAAGACAGGAGGTACAAAGGCCCTGAGGCAGAAACAGGGTTACAGGATTAAAGACTAGAAATGTCATCAGGGTGACCGAAGCAGAGAGAATGAGAAGGGAAACAGATGAAGCCAGAGAGGTGACCAACACAAAAGCACTCCTAATACAACCGGTGATGGGCATGCTGGAAACAGGAAGTAGAGAGGTCCACTGAGTCCATCCAAGTCTGAAGCAGAAATCCCTGAAAAATGTCTGCACACATCACTGAGCATTTCTGCTATCGTCTGCACTAAGCTTATGTACTTTTTAAGTATATAGGTTTATGAAGGAAAGCTACCTTTTTTAGAAGGTCTCAACGTTTTAAATAGACATTCAGGCCTCCTAGGAATCGTTCTGGAGATAAAGAAGCAAATTCGTTGCATTTGAGTCACCCCCCAGCCGGGAACAGCATCCAAGAATCAGCAGCAGCCATCAGGGTCCTCTTCCCAAAGGAATATGACTGAAATCCTCATTGTTTTTTCCTGGGAAAGAGGTTTGCTGCTAAACACGGCAAGCCCAAGCTGGCAAGAGCAGAACATAAATGAAACACCTTTTTGTTTCTCGGCTGCTTTTTGAAGATTGCTTCATGAAAATTTTGGTCCATCTTGAATGATGCCCTGTGCCAGGCCAGCATACAATTAAAATCGTTAATGCCCCTTTCATGGCTCAGCTCGTGGAAAACCCACTGTGTAATTTGACTCGAATATTGCCTATGAAATGAGTAATGGAGCTTGTATGTGTATTCCGTCATTCTGTATTACTGCTGTGTGAAGAAAAGAAGATGCAAATAGTTAGTGATGAGCGGGGTGAAGGAGGGAAATGAAAATGTCAAGAGCAGAAGAAACTGTTAAATGGCACCAAATGCCCGGGCAGGGTGTTTGTCTGCCCATGTGCTGCCTGTCTCCCTCAATCCATCATCAGAAAGGACAAGCCACCTCAGGAGGAATGAATGTCCCAAGTCGGGAGGAGGGGGAGGCCTGCTTTCTCCGCCTGCCTACAGCAATAGCAGGCCTGCCCTAAACTGTCAGGTTAGGGGCTTCACTGGAATCTGGCTGCTGTCAGTGGAAAATCCAGAAATAGCAGCACACAAGGACCTTGGCCCTCAAACCCTGCCAACGCTTTGGGAAATGCGCAAATCAGAGAGGAAATACAATAATTTGGGGCAACTTTTAATCAAACAGTACAGGGACAGGGACACAACTATCTCCTCTCAATCTTTTGTTCAATTAAGAATCCTAATTTTATGAATTAACTAATGAATCAACTAGCCAACTCTTGGCTTTTAAAACAACAACAAAACCCCTTTGTTACACACTTTATATTAAACATGGGGAGTGGAAATTGAAATCTGCAAAAATAGCCCATAAAACCTATTCGTTTCAAAAATGAACAAAATTTACAAAGAAAAAGGTGGTAAAAAAATGTTAAAAATCCAACTTTTGGCAGAAAGGGTCACCCCACGACTGAACATGTGGGGCCAGTAAGAGGCAGAAAGATTCCAAATGCAAATGGAAGGAAAATGGAGTTATCCCAGGCCACATGCTCTGCAGGAGTCAACACTGGGGCAAGACCACAAGATGCTCTCCAAGATAAAGTCATTGCTCCCTCAAGCCGATGCTCCCCTTGTGAGAACAAGTATTACTGTTGGAGAGAAGAGAAAACCACTTGCCCAAGTGAATCCCCTCCCTGAAGAAGGAAACAGCAAAAACTTTTCCTTGTTCTCTCAGAGAACAGGGAAGACAGAGGTACCCAATCATCTGTGAAAAAACAGGCAGGTCACCAGACAGCCCCAGAAAAGAACGAGTGCCTCTCTGAAAAGGTTCTTCATGTGTGTTAGTGTATTCTCATCAGTCTCTATTCCTCTGTAGCACTTCTGCTCACAAGCATGGACTTTGTTCTCTTTCCACTGAATTCTTTCATGTGGTGATGGGGCAGGCAGGAAAGGGAAACATGAAGAGAGTATCTTTAATAATACCTCATACTAACAATTCAATTGTCTCAGGTAGTTGGTTTTTACTCAGATTACTTCGTTATTTCAAAAACTAGCCCATGGGTACTATTTTGTTCTTTAGGCCCATGTGGTTTTTTTTTGTTTTGTTTTAATTAATAGACTATTTTTTAGAGCAGGTTTGGTTACAGACTTAACAGAAAATACAGAGAGTTCCTGCCTGTTTCCTCTCCCTTCCTCCACCCTGACTTTCCCCCTTATTAACATCTCACACTGGTGTGGTATGTTTGTTACAGCTGATGAACTGGTACTGGTAATTATTAAATAAGTGCATAGTTGACATCAGAGTTCACTTTGTGTTGTACAGTTCTGTGCCTTTTGTCAAATGCGCAATGTCTTACATCCACCATTAGGGCAGTTTCATTGCCCTAAAAATCCCCTGTGCTCCACCTATTCCTTCCTACCCGCAACCCCAACCCCTAGCAACCACTGATCTTTTTCTTCTCTTTGTTTAAATTATGATCAAATATACATAATATGAAATGTATAATCTTAACCATTTTAAGTGTATAGTTCGGCAGTGTTAAATACATTCACCTTGTTATGCAACCAATCTCCTGAATTCTTTTCACCTTACAAAACTAAAACTCTATACCCATTAAACAGTAATAGCCCACTCCTCCTCTCCTCCCCTCAGCCCCTGACAACAGCTAGTCTGCTTTTTTTCTCGATGAATCTGACTACTTTAGATCTCTCATAAGAGGAATTATACAGTATTTGTCTTTTTCTGCCTTATTTCACTTAGTATGTTTTCAAGTTTTATCCATGTTATACAATGTGTTAGAACTTCCTTCCTTTTTTAAAGCTGCATAATATCCCACCATTTGTATATACCACTTTTGTTCATCCATTCATCTATCAATGGTCACTTGGGTTGCTTCTATCATTTTAGGTATTATGAATAATGCTGCTATGAACAACAGTGTACAATTATCTCTTCAAGACCCAAATTGTACCCAGAAGTAGAATTGCTGCATCATACAGTAATTCTATTTTTAACTTTTTGAGGAACCACCATACTGTTTACCATAGTAGTCACACCATTTTATATTCATACCAACAGTCCACATGGGCTCCAATTTCTTCACATCCTTATCAACACTTGCTATTTTGTTTATTTTTTTGGGATAGTATTTGTCTCAATGGGTATAAGGTAATATTGATCTTTTTACTGCCTCTATATATAGTTTGCCTTTTCCAGAATGTCAAATAATTGGAATCATATAGAATGTAGACTCTAGAGACTAACTTCTTTCACTTAATAATATGCATTTAAGTAAGGTGCATTTATTGCTGAATAATATTATATCAGTGATGGGGATTAAGGAGGGCACATACCACATGGAGCACTGGGTGTTACATGAAAACAATGGATCGTGGATCACCACATCAAAAACTAATGATGTATTGTATAGTGACTAACATAACATAATAAAATTTAAAAATTAAAAAAATAAAAAGCTAAAGTTAGATCAATTTGAAAATTTGCCCAAACTAATGCACAGCTGGGGTAGGATTTGAACCCAGACCCGATTCTAAGTCTGTGCTATTAGCCACTTGCTATAGTTTCTGTTCACAATGATTAAAAGTAGTCAGCTTTAAAATGTGCCATAAACATGTGTATTAGGGATCTATTAAAACAAATGATAAGCCTTTAAAAAAAAAGTTTGTTTATCTATCTATTGAAGGACTATTGAAGGATATCTTGGTTGCTTGCAATTTTTGGCAATAATGAATAAAAGCTGCTATGAATAGTTATGTGCAAGTTTGGTATGGACATAAGTTGTCAACTTATACCTAGCAGCACAACTGTTAGTCATTTGATACGACCGTTTAGCTTTGTAAGAAACTGCCAGACTGTCTTCCATAGTGGTTGTACCATTTCACAGTCCTGCCAGCAATGGATGAGAGTTCCCACTGCTCTACAACCGTGATGGCCTTTGGCATTGTCAGCATTTTGTACTGAGTCATTCTGATAGGTATGTGATGATATCTCTGCTGTCTGAATTTGCAATTCCCTAATTATGTATTATATCGCACAAGCAGCTTTTCATATATTTATTTTCCATCTTCCATTGTGAGGTGTCAATTCAGATCCTTTCCCACTTTTTATTGGATTGTTTTCTCATGGTTGAGTTTTTACAGTTCTTCATATACTGTGGATACTAGTCCTTTATCAGACATATGCTTGCAAATATTTTCCTCTAGCCTGTGGCTTCTCTTTTCATTCTCTTAAAAATTCTATTTTGCAGAATGGAAGTTTTTAATTTTAACAAAGACCAACTTATCGATATTTCACTTCATGGATCATGCTTTTGTTATTGTTAACTAAAAAGGTATTACCAAATCTAAGGTCCCCTAAATTTTCCCCTATGGTATATTCTAGGAGTTTTATATATTTTTGCATTTTACATTTAGGTCTATGACCCACTGTGACTTAATTATTATGAAAAGTATAATGTCAGTGTTTAGATTCATTTTTTGGCATGTGGATGTCCAATTGTTCTAGCACCATTTATTGAAAAGATTCACGTGTTTTTTATAAAGTTCCTTCAACTTCTTCTGCTTCAAATGTTGAATGAATAAATAGGATGCTGTAAAGTGTTTCAGTCCAGTGTGGATCATGGATCTCTATAACACCGTGATACTGTATACAAAGAGCTTCTTTCTAGTAATAAGAATGTATGGGTCAGTCATGGACAAGGGTAAAGAAAAATATTATTGCTCATTTCAGATAAACTGTTAAGGATCTTTAACCCAAGAATTCAATATTTTTAAACTAAGATATCTAAGCTTTCCTATTAATTTTTAAGTCCCCTTGCCAAAAACCACAATAAATTACAGTTTGCGAAAATTTGCAATGTCTATGCTAGTTCAGTGAGGGACAGAACACACAATCAAGAAGTTTTTTCATTAAAAACTTCATCAAGCAAGAGACACCTGGGTTGTGCAGTTGGCTAAGCATCAGGTTTCAGCTCAGGTTGTGATCACAGGGTCCCCAAATCGAGCCCTGCGTCTAGTCCCGCGTTGGGCTCCATACCCCACACAGAGTCTTAGGATTCTCTCTCCCTCTCCCTGTGCCCCTCCCCGCCCTGCACTCACTCTCTTTCCCCCTCTCTCTAAAATAATATAAATCTTAAAAAAATTCATCAAGCAAAATCATCACTGGCTTCAGACACAGTGAATGGTGTGTTTTAAACATTTTTTATCCTTTTATTTATAAAAAAGTATAGGGCTCATTTAAGGAGATTGAAATCCACCCTTTATTCCAAGAATATCATAGAAACTTAGCTTACAAAACATTTTGACATGGCTATCTATACCAATGGTTCTGTAAATGTGGTCCAAGACTACCAGCATTACCTGTGGACCTGTTAGAAATGCAAATTATTAAGTCCCACCCTAACTTTGGGGATGTGCCCAGGAATTTCTGTTTTAACAAGTCCTCCTGGTAATCCTGGTGCCCTCTAAAGTTTGAGAACATCTGATCTACTCTATGTGACCAGCTCCACTACCCTTTGAAGTCAAAGAAGTGTGTGTTCTTAATCACCACTTGTCAGATTCCAATCTATTAAGAGACAGGCTCTAAGAGGCTTCCTCAGGAAATTAAAGATGGAACTTACAATCCAGTAATCACACACTACTGGGTATTTACCCCCCAAAAATACAAAAACATTAATTCAAAGGCATACATGCACCCGTATCTTTATGGCAGCATTACAATAGCCAAACTGTGGAAGCAGCCCAAGTGTCCATCAAGTGATGAATGGATAAAGAAGATGGTATTTATTCCATTATATATATAATAAAATATTTTTCAGCCATAAAAAAGAATGAAATCTTGCCATTTGCAACCACATGGATAGAGCTAGAGAATATAATGCTAAGTGAAATAAGTCAGAAAAAGACAAATACCATACGATCTCACTCAAATGTGGAATTTAAGAAACAAAACAGATGAACATAGAAGAAAAAGAGAGAGAGAGAGAGAGAGAGAGAGAGAGAGGCAAACCAGAAAGCAGACTGTAACTATGGAGAACAAACTCGTAGTTACCAGAGGGGAGATGGGGGGAGGGGGTGACGGGGGATAGGGATTAAAGAGTACATTTATCATGATGAAAAAAAATTAAATTAAAAAAAGAAAGAAAGAAAAAACAAGGATCCTATACGGAGGCTGAGAATGAAGCAGTGACAGTACCACCTCCCTCCTCAGAACAAGGGGGCACTTCTCAGCACCAGGACAGAGCTGCGGGCACCTGCCTCCTGCTTCAGACTCCCACTGACTCACAGCCAAGTTCCATGCAGGAGAGGTTCTTGCGTAGGGGCGCCTGGGTGGCTCAGCCTTCGGCTCAGGTCATGATCTCAGGGTCCTGGGATGGAGTCCTGTGTCAGGCTCCCTGCTCAGTGGAGAGCCTGCTTCTCCCTCTCCCTCTGCCCCTCCCCCCCCCATGCTCTCTCTCTCTCTCAAAAAATAAAAATCTTTAAAAAAAAAAAAAAAGACCATATCACTAACAACTGTGGCCACCAACACCGCCAATTTGGATCCCCTCTAATAAAAGTGACAGCAGAAAGAAGGCAACAGCCCTCACTTGGGTACATGGGGCAGCTACAGAGAAAGTGGGGGTATCCAGCAAGTAATGAGGCTGGGCCCAGGGACGCCCCAGTGGACAGGGGATGCCTCTCTGCAGCATCCTGGCTCCCCTTTCCTCAACCCAGCTCACTCTGAGTACTGGCCTCCTCCCCTTTCCTTGGAGCTCCCTCCCTCCACATCTCATGGCCTCTGTATACAGGGTTTCTCTCCCTACTGTGCTCTTTTGTCAGCCCTCTCTTCCACATGAGTTAGCCCTCTCTTCCTTCTGGTCTCAGATGGCTGTCAGGCCCTCAAGTACCACAGACTTCCCATGCTCTCAACAGTCTCGCATGTATTCAAGATGCCTCGCCCACAGACTGCAAGCTCTGTAAGATAGGACTCGGGCCTGCATAGCTTATCAGTATGTGCGGGATGCAGGAGGGGACAAAAATGCATCACTGTTCAAGTTAACATGACCCCAGCTTAAAACCTGGGCGTATGTTTACAAAAGAAACCCAAGCCTTCCAGTACATTCCATTCCCTGCTTCCAGGCCCACCAAGACCAGTATGATTTAACGGGTTCCCCACAGAGCTCGCCAACAAAGAAAGGCTGTCCTGGCTAAAGGCTGTGGGTGCCCAGTTCTTTCAAGTGGGTCTGACTTTCACACTATAATAATAAAATACCAATATGACTCTAGTTTGGGAGAGACTCAATCCTGGTGAACTGACAAAACCTGGCTTCTGCCTCCTCAAAGACCAAAGGCCAGACTCTGGATTTTAGCAAATTCATAAAAGAGACACCGCCCTCTCTGGCTTATCTGGGCAGCTAAGCAGTCTATTCCCTTACAATGTCACTCATTTAATGGACTTTTTCTTTTAATTTCCGCAGGCGTTATAAATCCAGAAAAGAACAGCACCATGGGCTGGTCTTTATCTATGTGGTATATTGAATTATTATTGGTCTGACAGCCAAAATGAACAGGATTCCAGAGTGGCAAAGAAGAATGCTCACGCATTTATGGCCTTTGAGACTACAATGGTTGGTATTAGCATTTGTGCCTTTAAAGCTTTACAACAACCAAGACACATTTCAGCATTCTACCGCTAATATGTATTGCTTTAACTTTTTACTTCACAGGCCTTCTCAAAATATCTTTGATTTTTTAATGATTAGATATGACCCAGTCAAAAGAAAACCAAAGCTTAACCATTTTGTTAAAATAGGTAGGTCATGAGTCAATTTCATTTTTAAACACTAAGGATTTTCCTTGAATTGTGGACATGGTTACACCATTAGAAGTGAAACATGGTTAAATCATAGGCATGCAAGTGCACATGATACTGAACCACTCCCTAATAAATGGAGACAAATGAGGTTGCTGACATAACATTAGATTTCATATAATTAAATTAAAGACTGACTTTCATTTTAATTAAATACTTGCTGGGTTTCACTTAAAAACAGAACATTTCTGTAAAACTACACCCAAGTTGAATCATACAAGTATTTGAAGAGTTTTAGGGAGAAACAAATTCCTTTTCTATCGAACCACTTTAATAGGACAGAAAATACACACCTTTTTAAAAGGGGTGACAAAAGGGCACCTGGGTGGCTCAGTTGGTTAAGCAACTGCCTTCGGCTCAGGTCATGATCCTGGAGTCCTGGGATCGAGTCCCACATCGGGCTCCCTGCTCAGCAGGGAGTCTGCTTCTCCCTCTGACCCTCCCCCCTCTCATGCTCTATCTCTCATTCTCTCTCTCTCGAATAAATAAAATCTTTAAAAATAAATAAATAAATAAATAAAAGAGGTGACAAAAGTTTTATGGAGACATATTAACTGAAAGGAAGCAAACATATACTGAATATTTAATAACAATCATAAGAGTGGAAGGCCTCTTGTTCAACCCGAAGAAATGCTTAGTTCTTTTCGTTAATTGGAAAGCAGTTTCAAACAAGAATTTAAAAATAATAAACTATACAATTTATTTTGAACTGTAATGTTATAAATGTATGTAATTCTCTCATTCATGTATGGCCAGTCTTTTCTCAGAGTGCAGGTCTGATGATCAGAGTTCCCACTCCTCTGTCTTGCATCAACCTCAACCATGTATGCTTTTTCTCCAATTTCCGATTTAGATTTCCTCCAGTCCTTTTCTAATTCTTTTCAGCTGACTTGCACTATTTTTTTTTCTTTTTCTAAAGCAGCTTGCCTTTAGTGTTTCCAGAAAATTCATTTAAATTTTTGTAGGACAACTCTCTCTCCATTCCCGACTCACTTTCACCAATTTTCTTGATACGGTAATTTTGCAAACAAATTAAATTGCAAACAAATTAAATTGCAAACACAATTGGCAAAAACAGGATTGAGGACATATATAGCTGACTCTTCTAGGCAGACAATGCTAGTATAATGCTATAATCGGGCCTTTTTTTTTTTTCCCACAGCCCAAAGAAAAGTTTTACATTTTTACTCAGATTATCTTTTTCTTTCTTCCACTGCATTTGTATATATAAACACAGTTCATGAGTGGATAACCTATGGACTAATTTCAAAATATCATTCTATTATTAAAACAATTTAATATTGATGAAATCAAGTTTAAAAAAGTTAAAAGGCAAGAAAACTTGTAATAACCATAATATGCAGCACATATTTATACAATTTAAAGGGGTAAACATCAGTTAGGATGTTTTACTGAAGTAAGAGATAGTATTAGTTGGTCAATTGTGTTATTTTAAAATGTTTCCACAGTAAATAAAGATTCTCTGATTTGGAAATAAAATAAATACACAAGTACTTCACTCTAAGAAAGGATAATCTAGTATACAAGTATCAAAATTTATAAACACAAGTAACAGGGTATTTATTTTTAAAAGTCATTCCTTACTTTGCAAAAGAATTAATCTCAGAGCATCTTTAGTAAGGAAAAACCCCCAAATTGTCACAAAATATTTTATGCTTGCCATTTTAATTAATATGCAACATTTAAGAGAAAAACATTCTTTTTTTTTTAAGATTTTATTTATTTATTTGACAGAGCGATCGAGAGAGTACAAGCAGGGGGAACAGGAGGAGAGGGAGAAGCAGGCTCCCCGCGGAGCAGGGAGCCCAATGCAGAACTCGATCCCAGGACCCTGGGATCATGACCTGAGCTGAAGGCAGACGCTTAACCATCTGAGCCACCCAGTCGCCCCAAGAGAAAAACATTCTTATTTTAAGTTATACTAGTACACAGGAAATCTGCTTAAAACCAAATTCCTACACAATGATTATGTTTAAATATATGCTGCATATTATGGTTATTACAAGTTTTCTTGCCTTTTAACTTTTTTAAACTTGATTTCATCAATATTGTTTTAATAATAGAATATTTTGAAATTAGTCCATAGGTTATCCATTCATGAACTGTGTTTATATATACAAATGCAATGGAAGAAAGAAAAAGATAATCTGAGTAAAAATGTAAAACTTTTCTTTGGGCTGTGGAAAAAAAAAAGGCCCGATTATTTTAAATTGCTATTTGCTTTACTATTTAAAGAAACAGTAATTTGGATTTCACAGTTCATTGAAATAACCTGAAAAACATGGATTCACACTAAAAATAAAGAAAAATAGTTTGAATCTTGTTAAGAAACAGAGGTTTTCCAATCATGGCTTTTATTTCATGCCATGTCAGTAAAAGTTTTATTTTACAAAGTATTATACTAAGGAAAAACAAAGCACAAGTAATCAAAAGGGGACATCCTGCCAATAACGAATGAGGGGACATGTGTTTTCCCTGTCATGAACACCCCCGTCTCATGGTTTCATAAAGGAATCTGTCTTTGCTCTTGCATAAAGAATATCTATTTTAAGAGAAGACTATATTTACATTTTATAGAATACTAAACATGTTCCTAAATACTGTGAAAGAATAAGTTTTATCAAACCAGCAAGTGAAGTTCATTCCCCATATGCTAGCATCCCAAATATGGAAAATATATTAATACCTCATAATTAGAAGATAAACAATACAAAGATGGAAGGTTTTTTTTTTTTTTTTTGGAAGTGATAAAATATGGAATGAGAGGCTATTCCTGAAGTCTCAAGTCCCTTTCTCTTTCAAATATCGTCAGGTTGATGTGGCCGCAGGTAATTAAGCCAAAAGGGTAAAAATCACCCACAGTTTTCATGATAAATGTTCACATAAGCATGCCAAATGACCACATACCAAAGCTTCTCACAAATAATGTCAACAATTAAACATTCTGTTATCCAGACAGGATGCTGCTATGACAGAAGAAGTAAAACTGGAAAAACAACAAAACAAAACAGGAGTGCATTGCTGTCTTTCATTTCCCACACTGGAATAATTTTTTCCATTCCCAAGATGATTTAAGTTGACAAATTGGTTCTTCTGGTTGCCTAGCTTCCTGACCTCGAAAAGTCCATTTTCCAACTTCTGTCTCATCCAGCTGTTGACAGGCTAATGCCACCAACCAATGTAATAAAAGCTCCAAGGGGTTTAGGATTAGGATAGGGAATTGTAACAACAGTAGAATAATTAGATGTGAAGTCTGCCCAACTTTTAAGACCCGATCTTGTCTCTAAAAGAGAACAAATGGTTCTCTGGAAGGAGGTTAATGTATATTCCATTCCTCCCAGGGTACAACACTGTGCAGCATTTCTTAGGAAAAAAAACTGCTAACTCTTCTTGCCTAAAACACTTCTTGAAAGTCGATACAATTTAAAGGCACTCTCTACTTTGGTACAATCTTTCTCAGAAACAAATGTCCAATTTTCTTTTCTTCACAAAGCCACAAGTCAATAAGCCTCATATAGCTACTTGCTTTTGGACTCTAAGTTATTTGGGGTGATGTCTGCCACGGATGCAGGTTGGGAAGTCAGATGTCTGCCCTTCCACATGCATCTTACGTAGACAGGGCTCCAGCAGGTGTCCTCTACATCCCCTGGTAGCCAAGGGCATGGGGTCAGACCTGCACCCGCCTTAGATCATTTACTGACCTATCAAAGGCTCAGTTTCCTCATCTGTAAAGTGGAGTATTATCTGCAATAGTACTCACTTCATGGATGGAAGGGGAGAGGAGTTAGAATGTATGTAAAGCACAGAACTGGACCCAGAGTAAGTATTCAATAAAATGTTCACCTCTTTTTTACTGCCCTATTCTCAGATCCTAATTGAAGCCTATAAATAAAAGTCTTCCATTTTAAAATTACCTTTGATTAATCATTATGTTCTCAGTATCATATCAAATCCTGTAAGAAAAAGTAGTGATTACAGTTATCCATCCAAGAAAGAAATACAGCTTTGGGTAATTAACCCCTTCTTAGGATTCATGCTATCCCTCTGGTTTTACACATGGGGTATGATTAAAGTATATCCATTTCTGTTATTAATATCTGGAAGATATGTACATCTTACTGAGTGAGAGGAACAGTCTGTTGTTAACGTGCCAGCAATCGTATCTTGATATATTATGCAGTTTTAAATTAACTAAGCCTTTTCTTGTCTCTTCCTTTCTGTCCTGATACTATGGAATATTTATGATCACATTTATAACAACTCACCAAGAGTAATCAGGAAAAATCAAATGTAAAACTTAAACACATACACATAATAAGCACATACTTATTTAGTATTTAATATAAAAAGACAAATTAAATCTCCTGCCTGAGATGAAATTTATCCATCTGTTATACTTCAGGCAACCTTTCTCCCTTGTAATTCATACTTCTCCGTAGGTTAATATCATAGGAACTTTTATATGACTAAGGAAATGAAGAGCTAGTTAAATATAATTGAGCCTAGCATAGGGCCTTGAATGTAAAAGATGCCTCCAATAGCAAATCAAATAAAAAATGCAACAAATATTCATGAACCTCCTACTTCATACTCAGCAATGTACTTGGAAAAACAAGGAATACAGAAAAACTCAAGAGGAGCCCTGCTCTCAAGGCACTTAAAATCTGGCAAGGGAATGGAAGCATCTACTAAAATGAAGAGAAAGTGGTCTAGACGATGACAACAGGTCCCTCGAGAAGGAAGGCATGCCATGTGCTGGCTGGAGCAGGTGAGGATGTGCTCCGGGAAAGGGCCAGGACCAGCAGCCCCAGGTGGGACACACACCCAGGGGCCCAGGGGCAGGTCTGCTGTGGGAGGAGGACAGAGAGGCCGAAGAAAACAGGTCGAACAGATCACGGTTTACATGCTCTCAGAAGTTATTTCCACCTCAATAAAACACGCACACACACCTTGCAGCTATTTTAGCAGATTCATGATTTATTCTGGCCTATGTTGATCACATCACTGACAATGAATTTGTTCTATAAACGCCCTACCCTCCAAAAAGATTGCTGCTATAAGCTCTTATTGGCTTTGGGTCAAGGCTTTGGAACCCACATTTCTGGGTGCCCTAAAGTGAGAACTAAATATGCAATCTTCTCAATTTAGAGTTAGGTGTCCTAATCAATCCAGCCATCCTACAATGTATTAAGGTTTTGATGGAAATGGCTCTAGCTTAGAAGTCCAAAGGCCAGACTCCACCAGCAATTCTCCCACTATTCTAGGGGATTCGCTTCCTTTTCCAGAGACATGCTTCTCCCCTTTCAGGTGGTTCTAGGGGAGCTGCCACCATGTGTCCCTCCGCCATCACATCCTCAGGAATGGGGACATGATCTAAAATGATGATATCCGACCCCTGGCCACCACAATGGGCTGGGAGAGCAGCACATGACGCAAAGCAGGAAAATCAGATTGTTTCCTGCTATTTTAAATACTGTCACAATACAGAGGAGAAATTGCTGTTATTTTCTTACTGGGATGGCTAATCTGGAATAGGCTCCATCGCTACTCTTAATAAAATTCGTAACTGCCTCAGGGACCTGGTGTAGGAAACACAAAGAAGGTACACAATCGTGTACTAGCTTGTAATGTTCTTTTGTCATTGCAGGAGAGAATGGAGCAAACACCGACAGAAATTTCATGCCACAAGACAGAGGCATGCGTCCTGGGCATACTGCTGAGGCTCCAAACCCACTCCTAGACTTCTCAGTTGCATAAACCAGCATCTCTCTCTCTCTCTCTCTCTCTCTCTCTCTCTCTCTCTCTCTCTCTCTCTCTCTTTTTTAAGTTTGCTTAAACCAGTTTCGACTGGGGATTCTGTCCTTGCAACTAAAAGCATCCTAACACAAAACAATCTGTGAAATTAAGCTTCCTTGAACCTCAGTTTTCCTCATTATCAGAAAATTCCTCCCAACAAGATAATCTCTAAAGTCCTTTCATATAATTATTTGTTTCAAATTATGTAATTATCCCATACTTTGGAATGGTATAGACATTTGTAATTAATTAATTCCTTCAACTGGACACTGGGGAAAAAGTAGCTTTCAATAGCAAGTTCTGGTTTTCAAACTGCCTGTCAGTACTGATGCATAAGAGAGATTCCAAATGCTAGTTGTCAATATAATAAAGTATGTAACATTTTTCTTGACCTTTTAAGACAGAGGAAACTCATTTTAAGTATGATTCTCCTTTCTTAGGGCAATATCTGTCCCTGCCAGTTATTCTTCCATTCTATCATTCATCTCTCACTACAGACCACCTCTACTGTCACTATTCACACCAAATAAATTACCTGGAAAAGACTATTCATTTCCTTTGAATGACTTAGTAACTTGTACATGGTTACAAGCAAAATAAAGCACAGTAAAAAGGCTGTTTCCCTAATCCACCTGTTAAGGTGTGGCAGCACTCTTGGGGTAAGTTAGCAAGCACTGATACATTCTAACCAGAAAAGAAAACTAACAAAGACATTCTATTTGTTCATAGGAAATGAGTCAGTGGAAACAGCAAGAAATTGCATGCTCCACAACATAAGGACAGTATTTGCTTGCTCAACATATATAAGAACTAAAAGCATTTAGAATAGTGAAAGTCGATCGAATCAGAAAAAAATGCTTTAGAAGTGAAAATGAGATACCTAGTTTACATGGATCACCTGAAAACCAAGAAAATTTATTACAAGGTAAAATACTACAGTTTTTAGAGAAAAAAATCTGGTTAAGTTTACTCAAGAAGATCAACTTTTCCGCTGTGAGAAAAGAGTTTATGATCATTGCCTGTGGAAGAATTTAATATTTAATTAAATTTAGAAGTGTTATTAATGAAATCTGTCTTGTACCAAGTAATTAAATCTAAAGAAAATCATTTTCTAAAAGACTATGAGAAATGCATATGCATTTTGGACTACACAAATTATTGCTGAATCAAGAGAAAAAATTAATACTTGGCAGACACAAGCATATCTGTTAAATCCAAAATTAGCATAAGAATCAGCCTAATAATATTCAAATAACAAATGGATTAAAACTACAATTCTAATTTAAATAACTTAATACTGTAATGTAGCACTTCGTGATTTTGCTTCCAAGGACAGTCTACATAACATTCTCAACCAATGGAAGGGAACTTAAAATCATTAAAAAGACTGGAATAGACACAAAAGGTGGATTCTTGCAAGCACTACCACTGGACCAAAGTTTAGGAAATTATAAGCTACTGAGAAATTTATACAACAGAGGGCTGACAGAAACATTGATAGTTCTCTTGAAAACAGACTTTGAAACTGGAACTGTACTCATATGCTGTCTTTTTCCATTCCCAAAAACTTGGGCCCTAGACCAAAATATTAAGCATAAATTTTAAAACGAAACAACTAGATTAATCACATGAAGTCAAAATTATTAATTTGCAACTTCAGTCTTCCAAAAGAGCTTCCGCTTGTAGATACAATGCTCTTCACGAGACATTCTAGTCTGGACCTTAGTCCACTAATCCGGCTTTGCTGGGTCTCTCCAACAAATGTGATTAACTGGGGTTTGGAGGTGGGATAGAGGGAACACATATCCAGTGAGGTTTTAGCTAATAATATTTAGTTCTCTGTTTGGTTGACTGACTTGGTTTTTTGCTCATTTTCTAATCAGAGCTGAAATGGATGAAGGCATTTTAGCATTAGTAAATGTGTAAAGAACTTTAAATACCTGTTCTACTGGTAAAAGCAAAAAAAAGAAGAAAAAAAAAGTCCTTCATGCTTAAATCACTACCAAAACCCCATTCGATGGTGAGGTTGGTCAAAATACATTATTCTATTTTTGAACACTGATGTGGTTCACTTATGGAATCATGTGTCCCATTAATACAAAGCACAGAAAAGTTTCAAAAGTAGTGAACACATTCCCTTCTAGTGAAGCTCTATGAAACACACTGCTTGATATTTGCACTCCCAAGTCCAAAGCCATAATGGCATTTTCAACAAGTCCATCTTGCTCGTTAATGCCCTAATTCCCTTCTGAGATTTTTTAATATGCACTTATTTGGTGATTACTAAGAACCTACTATATTCCCCAAAGAAATTTTAATGGAGTAGAAGAAAGAAAAAGAATACAAAACATATCATAAGGCATGCAAGCACTAGATGGTGCCTGGCATGCAGCAGGTGCCTAAAAGATATTTGTTGAATGGGTAAGCGAATGTGGTGGCTCCATGCCAGTGGCAAAAGGTGGTGTGTAGTCATAGTGGAGTAAACTTCAACTTCCTTACCTCTACACCAGGGACACTGTCCCATATAACTTCAAAGGATAGCACAACATGAGATGATGTTTCCTTTTTTATTTTGATTATGGAGAATCCCAATACTTCTAAGAAACAAAACAGTAAAAGTATAAAACAAAATTAAACAAAACTTGGGGCGCCTGGGTGGCTCAGTCATTAAGCATCTGCCTTCGGCTCAGGTCATGATCCCAAGGTCCTGGGATCGAGCCCCGCATTGGGCTCCCTGCTCCGCGGGAAGCCTGCTTCTCCCTCTCTCACTCCCCCTGCTTGTGTTCCCTCTCCCACTGTCTCTCTCTGTCAAATAAATAAATAAAATCTTAAAAAAAAAAAAAAAATTAAACAGAACTTGATTCTGAAATAGGTCCTGTACCAAAAGGAGAGTAAAAGGGGGAAAACCAAATTTATCTTAAGATTTATTTTTATTTCTATTTTTAAGTAATCTCTGCAACCAATGTGAGGCTCCAAATCAAAACCCTGAGATCAAGAGTCGCATGCCCTACCAACTGAGCCAACTAGGGCCCAAATTTATCTTCAATTTGACAAAGCACATCATTTTGCTTCCAAACATACAACTAGATTAAACCTGAATTCCCATCACTTCATCGACATGACCACACAGTTACTAATTACTATGTCTGCGGCTATCTCTCTATGCAACGCCTTTATCACTAATCTCCCACCTCGTCCATCTCTTTACATGCAAAGTTTCCCTCAAAGCTTTGTTCAAAATGCAACTTCTATGAAGTCCTTCAGATTTCTCCAGCTGTACATACATAGTGCCTCCCTCCTCCTAAGGCCCTCGGCAGGTAGCAGGCCTTCAGTCCCAACCAGACACTGACATGAGCACTCTTGCCTCCTCTGTGGCTACAAGCACCTCAAGAAAATGTACACCTCTCATTTGTATCTTAGCCCCACTACTGCCCAGCAGAGTGACTTCCAACTCTGAGATACACAGTGTTTTTGCATCTTTGAGGGGATAAATAAAATGAATATAATCATGACTGGGAAGACTGGCTGTACTTGAAAGCCGATGGTATCATAGAATGGTGACGTAATGATCAATTCCATTCATTGATCTGAAAATGATTTTAACCTTCCAACAAAACACAGAGTCTTGGGAAAACCAAATGAGGCTTAAAATTGAGCCATCTCCAAAAAGTGAGCTACCTCCTCCACCTGGACTACTCGTCTCTCTAGCCTGTCACCCAGCCATCTGAGTATTCCTTGAAAGCCTACTATATTCTGAGTCCTGCAGACGTTCAAGGGTATACAAAGAAGAACCTGTTATAAGCAAGGTCCCAGCTCGTAAAGACCAACTGCTCTCATTCTAAATGTGAGGCATCCAGGCAAAAGCTTTTGAAAGGCTCTCTTTTCTCATGTGACTACAGTCAGAAAATAGAAGCAGTTGTCCGCTGTGCACACTCTCCGGCATTTCCCTCCTTTGCCTTTCCTACCTCTCTCTAACAAAGGGAAGCCAAATGAGTCATTAACCATAAATAAACGGAGTAACTAATCTTAACCAAATGGGTAACTCTATCAAATTTAGTTGAAGTGGGCATTCTGTGGGTTTTACGGTGCCTTAGAGGTCTCTCAACACTGTAATATATCCCCTGTTAATTTACTAGAACTGCCTCATCAAGGAAGCCATAGACAAGCAAATGTGACTTCTGGTTAGTCCCTAGGGGCTCCTCCTGTCTCCAGTGGCTTTTTGGGGATCATTTAGGAATTAACTTGTCTGTGTTCAAGCGTTTCCACCATGTTTGGGCCCAGTGTTATGGAACATCAAATAATCAAAGCTACTTAAATTTTAAAAGAATGTTCACAAGCTCATTATTTATTTAGTGGATAAATAATCCTTACAACATACAAAATTCTCTACAATCTTAAAATACAGTTAGCTAGAAAAGACATATAAAAATAAGTATGACATAAGGCAGTGTATGATAAATGACAAGTCAAGAAAAAGTCCAAAAAGGGAAGGTCACTTCTTTATGAATAATAAAAGCTAACATTTATTGAGTGTTTACTATGTATTAAGCACAGAGTACTGTGCTAAGCACTTTACACAAAATACCAGTGCATTAAATCATGAAGTACTATTTAATCTGGTGGGAGGACAGGAAGAAAATGAGATTTGAGCCCAGCACTGTAAAAACTGCCTTAGCCACTAAAATCAGAATAACTTTAACTATTGCAACATATGTACTTTAAAAAAAAAAAAATGTTGATTTTAAATTAAACAGAAAGGGGGCACCTGGGTGGCTCAGCCTTTAAGCGTCTGCCTTCAGCTCGGGTCATGATCCCGGGGTCCTGGGATCGAGCCCCGCATCGGGCTCCCTGCTCCGCGGGAAGCCTGCTTCTCCCTCTCCCACTCCCCCTGCTTGTGTTCCCTCTCTCGCTGTGTCTCTGTCAAATAAATAAAATCTTAAAAAATTTTTTAAAAAATAAACAGAAAGTCCATTTTATTTGTTTCTATAATTCTGTAAAAATATTTAAAACTCTAACATGTATGGAATATTCACTCCAACATTCTTGGAGCATACATTTCAAATACATGGCAAAATTTTAGAGGACTCAAAGCAAGTGTAAAAGTTCTTTTTTTTTTCCTTTTTAATTAGTGATTTTAACTAAAAATACTCATTTTCCCTGAAATCCTAAGAACATCTTATTAGGACCCTAGTAAGACCAATTTAGTTTTTTTAATGTATATATTTTAGAAACAAAAAGTGGAATAAGACATACGCCTACGTGGTACATTAATAATTCATTGTTTATTATCTTAGAGGCATTTACTATGAAAATAACACATTCTAATTTATTATATGCATGTTATTTCTTGTTCAAGTAAATAATTCATACAATTCCCACCCTAACTGAGATCACTTGAAATATGAACTTACCGCTGTTTCAGTAAGTAAGCTGGGTAAACACAACATATAAGGTGATAAGTAGGAATACCACAATCAAAAGGAAATGAAAATAAATCCATCATCAAGGAGTTCTCAAGGATAATGAGGAGAAAGGTTTACAAATAGCTTATGCGAGGCCCAATGTGATGGATGCTATGTAAGGGGTAGCAAAATTCAGAGGAGAGAGAGATGCAATTTTATCGGGAGGAATATAAGACATTTTTCTGTGGTTAACGACTGAGTTGTGCATTAAAGATAAGGGATAGGCCTTTCACAAGTAAAAATGAGGGGAGAGCTTTCTCGCATCTACTACCCTCGGTCAAGGCAAAGGCAAACAAGGCAAACCTGGGGGCAGGTAAACACTCAGGTATAGCAAGGGTCCCTGTGAATATCCTAACAGTAATGGCCCAAATTCAGTAGGGAACCAGGCCCTATGGAGAAGACTGAAGACCACGGTAAGGAGCTGGAACTTTGTTTTATAGGTCTGCATTTCTCAAACTGGAGAGGGGAGGTATGGAGAGGGGGACAGGGGAGACAGATGTAGCAGCAAACAAAATGTGAATAAAATCCTGTTCTTTGTAGCACAAACATTCTCATGGAAGACAGACTTCTAAAAAAATGATAAATAAATAAAAACACAATATGTTGATGTGTAAGGGTAGGTATTTTAATATGGGTTGACATTTGACCAGAAGGAACTGGAGGAAGCCATAAAGGATATGGAGAATGTGTATCCCAGGCAGGGAACAGCAAGAACAGGTTCAAGGATGAAGTGTGTGAGGGTGTGCAAGGTATAGCAGGACCATGTGACAGAGAACAGACTAAGGGCTACACAGTAGAGATGAAATCAGAGGAGTATTAGGAGCACGTCATATAGTACCTGTGGGGCCGTGACAAGGATTCTGTATTTTGCCAAGTGAAATGGGAAGTCACTGAAGGTTCCATGACTGGATTCATATTTTGAAAGTATCTAAGTAGACCATTATGGGACAACATGGAAAGCAGGAAGGTCAGTTGCTAACGAAATGATCCAGGAGAAGAATCATGCCAAGACCCACCTGATGGCAGGGAAGGTGGTTAGGAATATCCTGAAGATAGAGTCAACTGCTAACAGGCCGAAGGTAGGTATGAGAGAAACAAAGGAAGCAAGGATGACCAAGTTACTTAGCCTGAGAACCAGACAAAAGGTATTGTCATTTATTGAGATGGGAAAGAAGCAGGACAACCACCTGGAAAGAAAGATGGGAGAATCAAGAGTTCCAGGATGCTGTAGAGAGCAGGTCAGATCTGTCAAACTCCAATGCCCACATGCTCTACTTAGCTTTGATGGAGGCTGAGATGCAGGAACAAATGAGTGACAACACAAGGAATTCCGAACAGAGCGAAGGGAAGGTGGGAGAGTTGACAAGAAAGGGAAAGTCAGGTAGAAGGTAAAGCAGCATACCAGGAACAAGGGAAGGGAAAGCATCTGGGGACTCAAAGAAACCAGAAAAGATGTGGACTATCTGCTGAGTGATTCTCATATAGAATCTACCAAAGAGGAATAAAGGAAGAATAAGAACATGGAGAATGCTGCTAAAATAGAACATGTTCATGAAATAAATGATGGAGAGAGCCTGTTGCACCAAGTAATGGTTGCACCATCTGAACCCCTTTGAATTCAGCAACAATATTCCTCTTTCCAGAAGGCACTTGGAATGTCTTGTTTTTACAACAATGCCTCATTAAGACAACAACTAAAAAGCCCACTTACCTCCACAGAGTGTAAGAGTTCATGATAGAGCCTCCTGCTTAGTAATGTGCCATGTTATGTAGCACTCTGAATTGAATGAAGAAGAGGAACACACTGCTGCTTTTAGAGAATTATTGCCCCACCATTTTTCTGTTTCCAAGTGCTGTCTCAACACCACTGCTGTAATGACACACTGGAGTGTGCTGCATTGGTGGCTAATCCTGAGGATTCTCTATTATCTCCTGCTTTAGGATGTGCAGCATCAGAAATCTGATGGATTAATGAAAGACTGTTAATGCTAATTGCTGACATAAGACTATTTAGGGCACGAAGGCAACTGCTGAGTTTTTTTAGATGTTTTCACAGCTTTTCCGAGCACTGTACTAATCAGTCATGCTAATTCCAACAGTAAACAGCACATAGCTTTGGTGAGAGACCATGAAAACTCTTTTTTATCATTTCATTTCTACAACTCCTTCCTCAATACCATCCTTAAATACAGATAATTTGCGTTAGATCAGTTATCTGCTGTATTCACCCCATCCAGACTTCAGACACAGTTGATGGCTAGATTTTACACGTCCCTAATTAAAACAAATGTGGCCACCATGGCTTAGAGACACCTCAGCAAAGTGAACCAGATGCTCTGCTCCTGGAAAGGCCATCAAGTGCTGACACACTACAGTTTCTTAGAGATGATTTGTGCCACTGAAGACCTACGGGCCACCCAAATGTTAACAGTATAGCACCGTGCGTGGAAACATAGCCATTGGAATTACACATGAGCTCTAGTTGTAATTATGACCATTATTGTCAGTGCAACTTTTAAGCCAATTACACAACTTCTCTGAGCTCCACTTTGCTCTTCTATAAAATGAGGCTATCACTTCATGCCTTTGCATATAAAATGTCTAGTAGAGCACTGCTAGAAAAATGGAAGAGCCACTGATTCAGAAAACACTGTGGTCTGGGTCCTGCCATCACTGTGTCACAACAGTGGAAATGGATACACTAGTCAAACAACTTGATGACAACTGGCCATTGACATCAGCCCCCCATTCCATACACAACCAACCTTCTAACTTGGCTTCCCTTTAGATGGCTCAGATCTGGGTACAATGTGCCTTTCAAAGAATGTTTTATCACATTCTCATCGTAAACTGTTACATTAGCACTTGACATTTGGATTTTTATACGTACGCACCTTGTGATTTTGTTTAACTGGAGTTGAGTACAATCAGCACAGGATATATTGACAATCAAATTACATTAACATCCAGAACCTGGAGGACATTATGCTAAGTGAAATAAGCCAGGCATGGAAAGACAAAGACTGCATGATCTCACTGATATATGGAATCTAAAAAAGTCGAACTCACAGAGGCTGAGAGGAGAACGGTGGTTGCCAGAAGCTGGAGTTGTGGGGGGGGGGGGGGGGCGGCGGTGCACTGGAAACGGAGAGGTACTGGTCAAAGGGTAGAAATTTCAGTTATGCAAGATGAGTAAGTTTACAGACATCTAATGCGCAACATGATGACCATAGTTCATAATACTGTATTGTACACTTGAAATTTGTTAAAAATAGATCTTAAATATTCTCACCACACAAAAAAATAAATGGTAACTATATGGGGTGACAGATGTATTATTATTAGCTTGACTGTGGTAATCATTTCACAATGTACATGTATATACCATGTATGTGTATATGTATGCTTTAAGTACATACAATGTTTGTCAATAATACCTTAATAAACTGGAAAAAAATTTCATCAATACCCATAGCTACGATTACTACCTCCCCCCCGATGGATATGTGGCACTAGAAAAATCGCCAGGAAAAGTCTAGACACAGGAGAAGGGAAAGGTGTCAGGGAAATCACCCATCTATCTAGGAAACAATTCCATATCTCCGGACCATTATCTAACTCCCAAACTGGACACGATAATCCTCAGAAGCACCCCAGTGATTCCCCTGGCGTATCATGAAATTTACAAGTCAGCCTTGTGTTAGTTAACTCCCTGTCCATCTGAATACAAATGTGCTATTACAGCCAAGTTAATAGAAAGAAATACAGCTTATCACAGTTACTAAAGTTGAGAATCACTGCTGTAGAAAATCAAGTTTATTGATTATTTTAAAAAGGAAGGGTAAAAACAAAGAAGGAAATTAGCACAGGTTTTGATGAGGCTGGGTTATATTTTCTCAGTGGGATTCAGTTTCAATTTAAAGCTGAAAGGACTCTGAGCTTAAAGATATTGGGTGATTTGGTTAAAATTCCAGAGGATTGGATTCAAGATTACTTTGTAATCTCATGACTTTAAAACCTTAATTAAAGACTTACATTTGTTTTAAATTAAATGGGACATGGACTTGTAGAGCAGAAAAGCAAATCAGTGTGAGGGGAAAAGGTCCTGAAGGGTTGTCCCTGGGGCGCCCCAAATTTAATGTGATACTCAATCAAAGAGGAAAATCAGGTCCTGGATGTGGGCTCCCCCCCCCACGCGGCCCATGAAGTGGGCTGACCTCAGGCCCCAGCACAGAACCACTGGCTCGTATTAGTGCTGCCGCATACATCTGGAACCATCCTCCCATTCCTAGATAAGGCAAAATGTGGCATTATCGATGTTTTTATCTTATCTCAAGGAAAGAAAAACAAAGCCTTCATCTCAAAAAAGTCCCTTCACGAGGGCTCACTTGTGTAAGAGACTGGCCATGGAAATCCATCATCCTCTCAAGGATTTCTCCAGAGTTCACATAGAAAACATTTGTGAAATAACAAAGATGAAACTTAAAAGCATCACTCCCATTTTTTTCTTTAATTCCCTCACACGCAATTCTAAAATCAGCAAACAAGACACAAGGCTGTTCCATTTCTTTCTTTTTTTTTTTAATGTTTCAAAACTCCCTTCCCCATTTTCTTCAAGCAAGTGTCCTACTTCTCTGCTGTTCTTCGCAACCCCATCTCTCAGGAGAGCCATCTGCCATCACTGTGTGTCCCTCGCCCCGGCTGCTGCCTGCAGCCTCCAGCACACACCGGGGTGCTCGACGAAGTCCCTGGTGGCTCCCGGCCAGGCACCAGAGGCTGTTCTTCTCAAGCCCTGTCTTCGCTCCTGTGGACCACCTCGCCATCCTGGAACGCCCTCTCTTCCCTGGACTTCCTGTGTTTCCCCCTCCTCCGCCAGGCATCCAATGTCAGGAAGCTCTGCACTCCTCCCTGGGTCCTCTTCGAACGCTCTTCTTGATCCCTAGACATTTCATCCACCCCCTGGCTTCAGAGGCCCAGCCTCCCCTTCTGCACTTCCAGTGGCCATCTCAGACTGGCTGTCTCCACACCTCGACTTCCATGCATCCAAAACATTCCTGTCATCCTGGTTCTCCTCCTGGGTCCCCTCACTGAGTAAATGGCATCTCCCTCCAACCTCAATTCTCCCCTCTCCTCCACCTGTTACCCAATCTATCCTCAAGCCCCGCTGATTTCAGCTCCCAAACACCTCACCCCGCTGTCACTCACCTGGAATACGGACATAGTCCATGAACCCACCACCACCCATCCTTGCCCTCCCCACTACACTTCTAAATCCCTTCTCTTTACAGCCTAAGTGATCTTTAAAAACATTGCGTGTATTTGTGTGGGAATGTGCATATTCACACGCACATATATAATCTGCTTAGCCTGGGCTGCTCTTGGCTCAAGTCGTTTCCAACTGCACCTGAGACACTTCACATGGTTCAGCAGACTCTCCCACTTCTGGCCCCCACCTACATCTCCACTCTTCTTAATAAAGCTCACCCTATTCTGTGTTACAGACATGTCGGCCTTTCAGTTTCTAAAACATTCCATACACTCTCCTCAAAAAAGGGCTTTTGTATATTGGTGCCCTCTGCTATACCACTACGGTCACCACCACTCTTACCCCGAAAATGGGTCATCTATTACGCTGACTAAAAATCTGGACGATCAGGCCCCACCCTAAACCTTAGGAATCAAAACATCTCAGAGTAGCCCAATACATCCTTTCAACAATGGCCACATGATTCTGTTGAGCAGGTTTGGGGACCTGATATAAATGATTATCCCTGGAAACACTTCACTCCTCCTGACCATATCCATGGGGCCAAGATCGCCATTAATGAGGCAATTCATTCCTGTGGACAGGTTAGACAGCTCTTCCTTATACTAGCCTGAAAACTGCCTCCCTGAACCTTGTACCCATTGGTCTAGTTCAATAATTCCTTAAAATCTCCTCAGGACAGGGGCGCCTGGGTGGCTCAGTCGCTTAAGCGTCTGCCTTCGGCTCAGGTCATGATGCCAGGGTCCTGGGATCGAGTCCCACATCGGGCTCCTTGCTCCTGCTTCTCCCTCTGCCTGCTGCTCCCCCTGCTTGTGCACACTCGCTCATTTTCTGACAAATAAAATCTTTAAAAAAAATAAATCTCCTCAGGACATGTTGGCAACCCCACCATCTTTTTCTCTCTTTTTTTTTTAAAGATTTTATTCATTTATTTGACAGGGAAAGACAGCGAGAGAGGGAACACAAGAAGGGGGAGTGGGAGAGGGAGAAGCAGGTCTCCTGCCGAGCAGGGAGCCCGATGCGGGACTTGATCCCAGGACCACGGGATCATGACCTGAGCTGAAGGCAGACACTTACAGACTGAGCCACCCAGGCGCCCCTGGCACTCCACCATCTTAATGTTTTTCCTTTGAAGTTTCTTCCATGCATCTACTTTTTTTTTTTAAGATTTTATTTATTTGTTTGACAGAGAGAGAGAGATAGTGAGAGACAGCGAGAGCAGGAACACAAGCAGGGGGAGTGAGAGAGGGAGAAGCAGGCTTCCCGCTGAGCAGGGAGCCCGATGCGGGGCTTGATCCCAGGACCCTGGGATCATGACCTGAGCCAAAGGCAGATGCTTAATGACTGAGCCACCCAGGCGCCCCACATCTACTATTTTTTTAAAAGACTTTACATTTTAGAGCACTTTTAGGTTCATAGCAAAATTCAGGGAAAGTTTCAGAGATTTCCCATGTACCCCCTCTGCCTCCATACATGGATAACTTCTCCCATATCAATATCCCCCACCAGAGTGGGACATTTGTTGCAACTGACGAACTCACAGGCATATCTTGATCGCCCAGAGTCCATAGTCCACCATCATTTTTAAGTGTAGTTCCTAAAGCCAAATTTCAATGGTTCCAGACCAATTCCTCTTTGAAGCTAACTCAGTGGTTCTCTGTCACCTGCACACTGGTCATGAAACAAGCAGTAAGGAAAATGGACATGCACTGGAAACCTAGCCCGTCACTTAGAAGGCTCGAGATTGCAAACCACACCAAGTCTCTGCTTCCTCATTTGTTAAATTGAAATAGCAACAGTGTCTTCCTCTTTGAGCCAATATAAAGATTAAAATAGCTCATGCATGGAAAGCACACAGCCTGGTGCCTGTCACACAGAAATGTACATAAATAGAATGTGAGTTCCCTGAAGACAGGGCTTTATGACAATTCAGAACAGCGCCTGACCCAGAGCAGGCATTCAATTATTTGTTGTGACTGAATCGTTAACAGTAGTAGGCAAAAGCTAAACTTAAAATAAGAAAATATTTAATTTTTGAAGATAGGCTTAAAAAAAAAACCCAGAAGTAAGGAAAGGAATTCTAACTTAGTTTTCCTTTTAAAGTATATTTTTTAGGTGACCTTTAAAATGTCAATTAATGATTTTGACCTAACCATACCGTGATTTAAGTGTTTCATTCGTTTAAATAAAATAGAGTAAGAAATGTGTGATTTAGAATCAAGCTTTTGTACCTTATTTGCAATTTTCAGAAAACTATATTACCTTTTTCCAATCTCATTTCAAAGATAGTATCTACCATGCAAAAATAGTACACAAGGTAGTAGCAGAAATGCATTAAATCGGTTGCATTAAGTCGAATCATTAAACTACTTAACACTTTTTGTTTCTATCTGTTTTAATATTAAAGTGAAAAGTGGTGAATGTATCAGACACTTAAACCCAATCTAATATACAGAAACCCAATAGTGGCTCATAGAATATGTATCCTGACACACATATTTCTTATATTACTATAGAAATATATACTAAGTGTATTTATCACACAGCCATTTGAAAATTCTCCAAACTCTTTTTAGAAAAAATAAGCTGGCTTTTTTGTTTTCAAAAGGAGAGCTACCCACACTAGAATTTCCATTTCCACAGGGCCTCTTATTACAACAAATGGAACTCTGCTCAAGCATAGCTGTAAGCAACCTGCTTCCTAACTAACCTCTACTGTTGGTTTCCTTGCTGATCCTTTCAGAGGGAAAATAACTGGGTTTAAGTTCAGTTGTACTCCTTACCACAAAAATTTCCCACTTGAAATCTTTAAGATGGCATTTAAGGTAAGCATGGCCCAAGTACCTGGCCTCTGGTACCTCTGGTATACACCAGAGGCCTCATCTTCATATTACCTTGGGATCTAGCTTGCTAAGTACTTGCTGGAATGAACTGAGCATCACCACAGGTCCCTTGGTAATTTATATCCTGAAGGCTCCCTTCCATGGTACCTCGAAGCCCAGAGTCCAGCCTAAAACAGTAGGACAAAGACCATCACCCAACAGAGGAGTGTGCAGTCTGCCTGGCCAGTGCTCTGGGCAGACCAGCTTCCTGGCTTAACCAGGTCCTCCAAGGGAGGGAGCTGTGACCCTGATGAGGGAAAGGCCAACATCTGAGGCCCAAAAGGACTGTGATGTTTGGTGTTCAAAAATTGAAAAGAGAAAATATCCTGCCCAAAGTGAGGACAGAGTGGCTGGCTGTGCAAATCAGCGGGGTCAGGAGGTGAGTATAAATAACATGGGGTAGAGACAACGGCTTCTGGAAGGAATCTTAATTCCACTGTTTTATTGTGCATCATCTTGGAGCCTCCAGAATAAGAGACCAGAATTCCTACAGAATAGGAATTCCCTCTCTAGACAGGGAGGACACTAAGCCACCTGCATAGAGTTATGAGGCCTATGGTGCCCAAGGGGCAGCCAAGTATAATGACTCCCAATGGGAGATGTAATGAGATTGAGTATAAGAGCTTGTCAAAAACCTCGCAACTAAAACCCGAGTATGAAAGCTGGAGTAACACAAGTCAGGCTTAGACCCTGAGCGAGGGCATTGGGGTTGTACACATTACAGCTTCATGACAAGTAGGCTCTTATATTCATGAAGCCACCAGCTTCATTACGGTGTGTGTGTGGGGGGGTCAGGTGGAGGGTAATGCTAGTAGAAGTTATTTCTATGCTCCCTCCCATTCTCTGAGCAAATTCTACCCTACCCCTGGTCCCGACATGTTCTTTTGGCCATCCACCCACAGGCTGACAGTTGAACTCAGTGAAGAAAACTCTGATCGCAGTTTTTAGGTCCCTGTATACAAGACTGTGAAATGGAAAATTTTCTCTCTGCCTTAAGTCTGTGTATCAGGCCTATAGGGACCCTGCCAAAGTCCAAGGATCGTGAAGCCTCTCAAATGGGGGCAGGGACGGGGAGCTTTACCAAAGAGGAGTGCTGTTTCACAGAAGGCATACCATTTCCTATGTCATATCACCTGATTGGACGGTATCAGAAAATAATCCATTTTAAAAACAAACCTAGAACAGAGTCCCAATAAGAGTTAAGCTTGGTCTTGTGCACAGCCTTTCCTTTGCCTGGTGAACATCGTCAGAGGAAGAGGTGCAAAATCAGGGGAGCCTCTGCATTAGGCAACCTCACAAATGTTAACTCATTCAATCCTCCCAGTAGGAAGTATATGCTCTATTTTACCGAAAGAAGAAAAGAAGGAAGGAAGGAAGGGAGGGAGGGAGGGAGGGAGGGAGGGAGGAAGGGAGGGAGGAAAAAGAAAAAGGAAAAATGAAGCTGGGAGGCAGCTGCACACTGTGAATGTGGGTTTCAAACCCAGGCCTGTGACTGCCAATGTCACACACCGTCATTAGTGGCCTCACTGCAACTTCGTCCATGACTGATGAGGACAGAGTAAATGCATCTTGATGATCCTCGAACCTCGGCTACCTCCCAAGGTAAGAATATGTAAGTTGTGGAACAGTATTAAAGTCATATGCAGCTATTTAAAATCATGTTTTCCAGAATGATTTCTCAGCATGGAAAAATGATGATCTTGATCTCTGAAAAAGGCAAGCTGTAAAAACTGCATTCATGACATACTCCCTATTGTACACAGAAGTACATATGTACAATGCAAATAGATACACACACATACACACATAGGGAAATCTGGAAAAAATACAACAAATTGTTAATAGTGCTTCTTTGAGCAATTAGATTATGTTTTATTTTCTTTTTGATACTTTCTGGTATGTTCTACTTTTTCCTACAATGACGCTACAAGATTCAGAAAAAGGGTTAAAAATATAAAGTGATTTCTGACATTTTTCAAAAAATGTTTCATATATTTTTCAAAAAAATTAAGATTTACCCTAAAAGCAAAACCATTTTAAAGCCACTAAATTGTAAAATAACACCCCAATATCACCTTACATCAAAAAGAAAAATAGAAAAATAATAATTTCCAGAAATTCAAATAGCAGTAAAATAAGCAAGCTTAAGATACTAAGGATTTAAAAATAAAAAAGGTATAATAAAAATTTTATACAAGTGACTGCCCAGAATCACAGAAAAATCATATATGCAAAGTTTCAGAAAATGATTTTTCCTCTTATGCCTGGAAAAAATACCTTGGAGGGATTATGGGTTCAGAGGAGAACTTGGCCGAACTTTGGCTTGTTTCAACAACCCCTTTTTTTGTTCTCTTTCTCTCTCAACACACACACACACACACACACACACACACACACACGCACACACACACACAGCCAGGCCTCTTCAAGTATTTAACCCTTGACTTATTCAGATTAAATGTGTCCAGCTTTCCGAAGGGCCTCACCCACTGCAGGGAGCATGCCTGTCCTACTCAACGCTGAGGTGGGGGGCCTGCTCTCTCCGCTGCCCCTGGCTCACCGACCATCTCCCACACTGGCAGGAGGGCTGCCAGCCCCTCGTCAGCTTGCCTCTCTGTAAACCACCCTATTTAGCCAGGGTCTTGCCCCATACAGTGCAGCCCCCAGGGGACGTCAGCCAGGCCTGTCTCCACTACATTTGTGCCCAGAAGGTTCTACCTTACAACACCTCACAAAGACTGACTAAGCTCAGGCACAGTCGCATGAGAGATCACTGCGGGGGGGGGGGGGGTCTTCTCCTCCAACTGGTAGAAGGAAGAGAAGAAAATGTTGGAGGTGAGCTAGGACAGAGAAAAAAGAAGAAACTGAAGAGAAAGGCCAATACCCCCATGAAGCTGTTCTTGTTCAGGAACTAAGGTCTGTCTGTCCTTCACTTACCACTCCCCACATCAGCACAGGACTTGCTTTACTCAGCCTAAGGTCATGAAATACCAACAGGCCTTTTGAGCACACTTCTCTTGCTCAGAAGAATCTAGCACCTCGTGGCTTATGTTAGTCAGGGTAGGGCAAGTTATACTGTAGTAACAATCACAAAATATTGGGAAATGTATCACTTTTCGCCCATACTCCATGCCCACTACAAGTCAGCTGGGGGCTCTTTCCACGTTGTACTCACCCCGGAGCCAAAATATGGTAAGCTGCCATGGCAGGGGACACAGACAGCTGAAATGCATACTGGCTCCTAGTGCTTCTGCCCAGAAGTTGACACTGAATTAGCCAAGGTCATACAGCCATGTATGGTCAAATGGACACAAAGTACAGTCCTCCATGCCAAGAGGGAGAGGGTCAGAATTTTTGTGAACATCCACGCTTCCAGTAGGTCCCCAGGAGCTGCTTTCCACCTGCTCAGGAGAGAACACACTCAAGAAACATCTCCACCATGGTCTCTGGCTGGAACAAAATGACTAGAGAGTGTGAAGCAGAAGCTGCAACTGGCTACCACTAGACAAGTTGTGACTGCATCTCCCCACCTCTTGATGGGGAGCTTTCTGAAAAGCTAACCGTTCAATAGTACAGAGCTTAAACAGTTACTTAAGACTCCAAGTCATCATCACTATCTTGTATTTTAAACACACACACATGCATACAAACACAAGCAGTCACTGCCAACCATCTGTACTGAAAATAAAATATTCCTTTTTTATGAATAACACTTTTCCAGGATTGGAGTCCCCAGTGAAATGTTTCTTTACAAAGCTCAGTCAATCCCAAGTGAAAATTCTTTCTTTCTTAGAAAATGTCATCGTCTGTAAATGTTCCCTGGGGCCAAACTCAAGTAGGCGCTCCAGAGCTGCTCCCAGAACTAAACCTTCTGTGAATCAAGCTTTTAGATACTCTCAACATTTATGGCATCCAGACATTCATACAACCCTGAATTATTTATTCACCAATTTTGCACAACTTCCTAAACACCAATGGAGACCAGGACGGTTTCAGCTATTTGATGTTACATCTTCTCAAGTGGCTAAAGACGCTATAAAGCACCCCATTGCTTAAGCCTGCCGTCTCAGTTCCATTAGCGGTAAAGACCTCTCTATTCAAACTGCTAAGTAAATCCTCCGAGAGCCCAGGGACTGTTTCATGCTTGAAAGCAACTGTTAAGAATTTGACAACAACCAAACTGTTCCTATTTAATCCTTCTCCCAAGGTAAAAAGAATTATAGGTAAACATATGCCTTCATTATTTGCTTTGCTGCATTTCAATACCCAATCCCACACAAAATTGCCAGCCAAGGATTTAATGCAATCACTTCTGTATTGCAGAGCTATTGCCTTTGCAGGACGGAAAAAGCTTAACAAGGGCTATAGAGCCGGTTAGCCAGCTACCGTATTTTGTGTAGCATTCATCTTAAATGTCACAGGGGTGATGTCCTATCACAATGATGCTTTTCACGAGGTTTTGTTTTGTTTTGTTTTGTTTTGGAGGGGATTCGAAATAACAGTTCTAGGCCGGTTTGTTTTAGCTGGCACCAAACATTTCTGCTGAATGCAAACCAAAGGTTACACTAAACTGTGAAAAGAAGAATGGAGAGAGATGTTGTAAAACTGACATCCTCATCCTTTGGTTTTGAGATAGTCGATACAGAGTATATATTTGGGGGTTCTTTTCTTTCAAGTTGTTTTGTTTTGGTTTTAGCCTTTAGTAATTTATATGCTTGTAAAGCTTCTTATAACCAACCAGGGTTAGGCAGACCATCTACTCCAATAGAGGATAATTTGGAAAACCAGTACATTAGAGCAATTTTTTTTCAACTGCTTGACGATGTCCAATCCTTCCCCCAACACGACCTCAACCCACCAACACACACATGCAAACAATCATTCAGGTAATAGTTCCTTCATGGAAAACCTTGCAGCAAGTTTATCAAGTGAACTACCAATGATGAATATCCCAAGTTATATTCCTACATTTTGGGATAACCGCTCTTTACATGCCCACCAACCAAGCTCTTCTCTAACTACTGGAGAGGTTACCTTGGTATAGCTCTCCACAAAATCGGTTTCTTTTGTCAGTCAACTACAGGAAAGGCTTCTATGTTACTTCTGTTGTGGAGTAAAAAAAGTTGGTACCTCCTGGGATCTGAACTTCAAAACCAGTAATGACCCACTGTCTATTTCAATCATAACTTCTCCTATGCAAAGCTCTCTAAAGAGCCTTTGTACCTCCTATGACACGGGGACACTATTTTCTCCAAACATACATCCTCTACTCTTGACTGGTATTTTAAAGACAGCTGACGTTAGGACACGCCCTGTTAGCCAACAGTTGGAGGACATCCTTTAGAAGTCCATATATATCAGTGTGAAAAGAGAGCATTTTCGAATCAGGTTAGAACAACTACTTTTGTGGTTTTTACTTCCAGGTACTCTGTAGGTCAACAATCAAATACACATCATAACTTCCTTTTTTCTTTTACAGCCTTTTATATTGGGTTTGCTTCTAAGAGCATAATATTTTACTACAAAAAGGCTTTCTAGCTTTGTTATTATAGGCAATGAAAATATGAAGTGAGTGCTTATTACTCCTGACCAAAAGATTCAGAAGCACCCTAGTAAAAATCGGAGATTTTCTCAAGCATATCCTAACTACAAAGACTCCTATTTGGATAAGGTCACTTCATTATTCAAGATACATTTTTAATCCACATCTGGTTTTTCCTGCTAATTTACCACTTTTGGGGACTCTTCTCCCCTTAATCTATTTTAAATTGGCAGACTAACTTGGACATTAGGCCAAACTGAAATAACTGAGAAGGTAAGTGAGCTTCTGAAGTTAAAGAGCTATGATGGTCATTATTTAAAGTGTATTATCCTTGTTGCTGAGAACTGACCTTTCTGCTAGGAAATATGTTTTCTCCCGGCCAGCCGATCTTATCCTGTTGACTCTGCTGTCCAACGTGCTACACAGAACAGAAAGGATGAAGGTCTGAATGTGGGCCCAGTGCACTTGACAAGTGCCAGTGAAGAGAACTTGTTTTGGGGTACAAGGGCCTGAGAAGTATAAGCAAAAGCAAAAACAACACCAATGCTCCAGGTACAATACCTAGCCAATCTGTTCTCTCAATCCAGGTGTTACATCCTGGATTTATGACTCCTACTAAAGCTGGTTTTATTAATGCGTTAAACAGAAGTTCTAAAATGTGTTCAATCAGAGTGAAAGTGAGGGGGGAAATATATCCCCAAAATGTATTATTCAAGTAGAAAAAATAGTCAATAAATCAGGACAAGAGAAGTAGCAGTAATGAGAAGAAGGAAGGGAAAAATAGAGGCATGAACATGTACTTGACAGCAATCCCCTTCTAATTTAAGCTTGTTAGTCTGCCTCTCTTCCCTCAGGGAAGGAAAGACAACATTTTCTTTATCACAGTGTTTTACTCAACTGTCTATGAAATGTGCACTATTAAGTAATCACTTCCAGAAAGCTTTTGTGGGTTTCTTGGGGCGGGGCTGGGGGGGGTATTGTGTTTCAGGATTTTTGGTTACATTATTAGCAAGTTGCAAGTGAACATAAAACATTTTCATTAGCAGTGTAAGAATATTTCCAGTGTGGGGCTGTCAGCAACAAGTCAGACTCAAGGCAGCATCTCAGAATACGGATTCCAGTCCCCTGCCCATGATCGCGGTCCCTGAAGCTCATAATTCCAGCAGCTACTTCTAGCATTCCTCCTCCTCAGAGCCAATTCACACAGAACCAAAAGTCCAGGGCAGCGTTCCAGATCTTGCAGACTGAGTAGGTAAACCAAATTGAAACCAGAAATGTTCACAATTTATTCAACGATGCAGCATTCCTGAACCTCCCACTTCCCAGACATTCCGCCACACTAACTCATGTGGTTAACGATTATTGTCTTCTCACGAAAGGCTTATAGTGAAATACAAATATATATCTATTCCCAGTGTTCAAGCTTGATGCAAACCCTCTTTAAAATTAGTTTTTTTAATTAAAACTTATCTTTTTTAATGTAAGCAAATAACTTCTAAATTTACTCAGGAAAACTACATTTTTCCCAAAAACAGAAAGAGAAATACTATCTGATATATTCTGATTCCATTCAATAAATCTTCGTTGAGTGTATAATTTTTCTCCAGGGAAACAGAATGGAAAAGGGGAAGTTATGTCTTCGAAGCGCTTACAGATTAATAGAGGGGAAGGTCATCTAAGCAAATGCAGTAAGTTCTGCCATGTATAATGGTCATATGTTTTGGGCCCCAGAAAATCATCAAGCATGTCAATATTAGTTCTAGTCAGGAAGAATCCAGGGAGGCTTCAGGAAAGAGGTGACATTTAAGCAAGGACTTGAAAGTAGAGGAAGGTTTTAATTTTTTCAACCTATAAATAAAAATATTTGTCCCACCATTTCAAGTTTCTCACGTTTCCTTTTCCAAACTCACCTTAAAACTGTAACATCCACCTTTGAAGATCTGTGCTCAGAGTCATGACCTCCACACACCCACTGACGTGGCTGGGTGCATTTCAAACAAGCCACACATGATGCAGTGTGGAGTTCTACTTACCTTTACTGGAAAGAGGCCTAATTCAGCTGTGAGCTATTTCTAAAGCATCTACTCAAATACATTATTTTAAGTTCCCCTCTGCTTTTTGTGAATACAGAACCTCCCTCTCTGCCCTTCTTTTGATCAAGGAGGTGCTGATGGTGAGAACAAAGTCAAAGGACCCAGCACAGCACAGCCACTCACATGTGGAAACACTAAGAAATCTGCGTCTTGGGCACCGGCCAGGAAAGCAGGCCAGACAAACAAGAGACACCGAGAACAACTTGGCCATGTGAGTGGTGAGAACGGGCGGGTCTCTCTAGGCCTCCTGTAAATCCTCTCCCCAGAAGCCACCAGCAGCTCTGCTGTCCTGGGAAGGCAGGCAGGAGGGGAAGTGGGAGGAGACCTTGCTTTCCTCCAAGCACAAACTGGCTGCTGGCTCTGGAGTGTCTCTAGGAGGCCAGCCCTGGGAAAGGAATAAAGAGGAAAGGGGGCCCAAGGCAGGAGAGATATGCCACCCACCCACACTGTCCAGGCTGGTACCTGGGGAGGGGACCCAAAGCTCTGAAGAGCAACACAAGTCCTTCCTGAGAACCAGAACCAAAGATGGTTCTTTAGCTGAACTCAGCTAGAGTCTCAATAACCAAAAGACATCAGCAAATAATCCCCAAGGCTTTGGGGCTGTTACCCTTAGGTCAGGCCATGGATATGTACTATCTACAGAAGGGTGTTACTATGCATGCCTGCAACAGAAGCCACATCCCCACACAGGAATCCAAGGAGAGTTTCATGAAGTCCCTTACAAGAAGGGAGGGAAGGGGCTGGGTGGCTCAGTCAGTCAAGTATCTGCCTTCAGCTCAAGTCGTGATCCCAGGGTCCTGGGATCGAGTCCCACATCGGGCTCCCTATTCAGCGGGGAGCCTGCTTCTCCCTCTCCCTCTGCCACTCCCCCTCTCTCTATCTCTCTGTCAAATAAATAAATAAAATCTTAAAAGAAAAAAAAAAAGAAGGGAGGGAAGGATTCCTCAAAGGAAGACAGAACGGGCACTGCTCCTTCATCCTATCGCCACTCCGGACAAGATGGCACACTCAGTGCCTTCTTCCCTGTCCCCTCAGATGTGAGCGACAGCTCCTGAGGTCAAACAGAGGAGGCTCTACTTCTGCCAAGGCTCATTTCACTGAGATGGCAAGATGCAAATATTGACACAGTTTGGGCCCTGGTCCAAAATTCTGCTTCATTCCATTACAGAAAGTCTTTCTTCCTTTGCCTCCCTGTTTCATCAAAGCACACTGCTGACTTTAAGAAAGGGCCCCAGGGCTCACCGCCTCCATGCACACAACACTAGGGCCACCAGCCTGGCCAGTGGACTGCAGCTGGTGGCAGGGACCTATTATTCTGTCACTCCAGCACATACCAGAGTGTGTCCCAAGGGGCACCAGCCATTCAAGGGCTCCGTGGTGAGTGTGATGATGATATTCTGCAAGCCATCACAATCTTGGAGGGTCAGATGCATGTTTGGCACCAAGGACTTCAATAAAGAAACCTGTTTAGCCCTGAGTCAAATACATCTTTCACAACAACAATCAACTTTTTTCTCCTGTAAAACCTATTACCATATCCCACATAACATATTAGAGAAATAAGCCCATTCCACCCATGGAATGCACTGCAAGAAAACACCTCGCCGCATTGGGCACAGACCTGCCCCTTTATCACCTTTCCCCAGGGAACCCAGCTCCCTCCTAAAGCCACACACATCAGACTCCCTCTTTAAAATGCCTGCCTTGAGAGGTGCCTGGGTGGCTCAGTCAGTTAAGCATCAGATTCTTGGTTTTTGCTCAGGTCATGATCTCAGGCGCCTGGGATGAGGCCATGTAGGGCTCCACACACAGCAGAGAGTCTGCTTCTCTCTCTGCCCCCTGCCCCCACTCATGTGCATGCTCATGTGCATGCACGCTCTCTCTCTCAAATAAATAAATAAATCTTTAAAAAAATAAATTAAATAAAATGCCTACCTTGAAAACTCTGAGGGATTCTCATGTCCCCTCTCAATTCTGGTGGGGGTAGTGGTGGTAGGCTTTAATTTGTGCTGTAAGTAATCTAATTGCTTCTTAAAGGACAGAGGCTCTTCTGATACATTTAAGGGCAGGTCTTCAATGAACTGCATTTTTATAATGCTCATTGAAATAAAGAGATGAAGCTTTAAGAATAAAGGCTGTCTCTAAAAAGATCAGGTCATCTCAAACT
Source organism: Eumetopias jubatus (assembly GCF_037043125.1). Classification (NCBI taxonomy): domain Eukaryota; kingdom Metazoa; phylum Chordata; class Mammalia; order Carnivora; family Otariidae; genus Eumetopias; species Eumetopias jubatus. Next base: position 57,588,083 of record NW_028274822.1, on the reverse strand, counting down.
ACTGCCTGCTCCTCAAATAAGCATCATGTGGAGAGTCTGTTTATCGGAGATCCTTCAAAGGGAGGTCCCTCTACTTCGAGGGATGGGGAACAGTCAAAGCCTTTCTCGAAAATACTCTGAGCTGGGCAAGGGAATCCGTTTCAGGTGTGCCCTTCCTGATGCACATGTGCCCGTGGTCTGCACCTCCCCAAACCCCTTCCCACCACTCTGTTTGCACCTTCTCTCACTGCACCCCAACTCCTACCCAACACAGACTCTTGTTGTGCACCCTGTCACAGTGAGTGATGCCTGTTTCCTCACTGCCCCCCATGCCTTCTGTTGGATGTCACTGAAGTGCAAAAGAGAGAGAACTTCAGAGACAGACGGAGGGGCCAGAAACATCCTCCTTTTCATTCTTTTAAAGATTTTATTTGAGAGAGCGCATGCGCACATTTGTGTGTGTGCGTGCGTGCGTGTGTGTGTGTGTGTGTGTGTGTGAGAGAGAGAGAACGAGCGAGTGCATAAGCAGGGGCAAGATACAGGGGGAAAGAGAGAAGCAGACTCCCCACTGAGCAGGGAGCCCGATGCAGGGCTCGACCCCAGGATGCTGGGATCATGACCTGAGCCGAAGGCAGACGCTTCACCAACGAGCCACCTAGGCGCCCACATCCTCCTTTTCTATTTCAGAATCAGAATGCAGATATGAGAGGGCTGACACAGGCATCTATGTTGTGAAAAACAAAGTCCGATTTTTTCTGAAGAGAGTGGAGTCGGATTTGGCTGACTTGGTTTGATGGTGAGGCCTGGCTATGCCAATTAGGTTTTGCAGCTCCAAGGATTTCACGGAAAACATATGTATGGAAAATATCAATACAGAGGTAGTGTTTTAGCCTATAGTGAAAAGTTTACAAGTCAAGATTATTTTATGCAAACAAATTTCTGAAGAGCACCACCACAGAGCATCCTTCACGCAGTGATGATTCCTTGCGGAGGGCCACCTGTCCCCAATGGTCCTGCATTGTTGGCACCCCCACCATCGGACATTGGAGGCAGGGCTGGCCTCTCTCCCCCTCTACCAGCTCCTGACCCTCAACACCAGCCAGTCACTGCTCTCTATCCGTAAAGGGACAGTCACAGATAATCTGCAGGGCCAGGGTCACCTCTATGCACTGGACATCCTCTCCCTGAGTGTTGAAGAGGCACATGAAGAACAGTAAAAAGGAAGAACAGAGTATACAAAACAAACCGTGCTCCTAAAAAACAAAAACAAAACACAGAATGGCAATAACTCACGATTACTGCGCTTCTATTAGTGATAATAGCATGGGTGATTTTTCCCCCTTAGAGTTCCCAAATTATCTCTATCGTTCCAATGAAATTATAATTAAGTGTATTTAAATGAGGAGGGTTTTTTTTTTAAAGCAAAATCAAACCAGCTCCCCAAACTGAAAAATTATCAGAGTTAAGCAACAAGGGATTTTGAAGATAACTTTCCTTAAAATTCTCAATGTTAGGGCGCCTGGGTGGCTCAGATGGTTAAGTGTCTGCCTTCGGCTCAGGTCATGATCCCAGAGTCCTGGGATCGAGTCCCGCATCGGGCTCCCTGCTCCTTGGGAGCCTGCTTCTCCCTCTGCCTCTCTCTCTCTCTCTCTGTCTCTCACGAATAAATAAATAAAATCTTTAAAAAAAAATTCTCAATGTTAACCTCTTAGAACATCAACCTGAAATTTTAAAATGGAGAAACAAGCCATTTGTTGAATTTTATTATAATACTGTGTGTTGGCAAGGGCGGGGAGAGCAAGTAGGGTCAGAGGTAAAGCCTCAACGCATCCCATCTCGGATTACACAACAGTGAAAAACTGCTCATCCCTCCTAAAAATTTGAATAAACTTCTAAAAATAGTCATTAGAATGAGTTTATTTATGTGCTCCCTGGAGTGATGAACAATTCTTCCAGCCAGTGCATGCAGAAGCCACGTTATGGGGTAAACACGACTGATGCAATATTGATCCTGTGTCAAGCTCATTATCTGTTTGTCAACAGCAGCTGACAACTTCTAAATGAAAAATGAGAGGTACACTGAACTAGGCTTTCACATCAGGCAGGGAGGGCAGGAAAAACTCATCGGGATGATTTGGTTGGGTCTGATAAAATTCAGATTAGTAACTGGATCAATTGCCTATAAGTGATCCAATTTTCTCTAAAGAGAAAGACAACCCTTCAGAGTAACAACGCTATTTTGTTCTTTTAGGGACCACTTATCACTCACTCCCTATTTCTAAGCTTACAAGAAGCCCTAACCACCTCAAATACAAACATTCCGGGTTCTTTAGTATTCCTTCGGTTCCTGAGCTTTGAAATGATCTTTGATCACACAGAATAAAACTTCCAGTATCTTTTTCTGCTTCTGAACCCATGCATTCCAGATGTATTCTAACGATTGCCTTGCATATCCCACAGGCTCATTACCCTGTGTGTACTTTATTACTATGGCAACGCCAGTTTTGCCTCATGTTTGTGTTTTACGCTGAGTTGGCAGTTTAAGTAAATTTCCACAATAACCCTTAAATCATTTGCACAAATAGTAGGTTTGATTTGGATCTACTGAACACACGTTCTCTGGCTCTGCTTCTTACCCTCAACTTTTCTGGGGAGGGTAGACATTGTTCTCCACCGTGCGACATTCACCGCCAGCAAGCCAGATCCAGCAGACTCCCACTAAAGCAAGCGTGTGTTGCCTTCTTTTTTTCCAACAAGTAACCAGTAGTCCATATAAAGCTATCAATGTTACCAGGGAAAATTCAGATTTTCACTCAACAGGGCCTTTTCTACCTAAGAAACACTACAATTTATCTACCTGGTTTGAGTGAAAAAATTATGGGTTAGCCCTCCTGGAGCTGACAACAGTAATCTGCCATCCCAGGAGATTAATCAAATAAGGTTATACCTCCTTGTTGCACTGAAAGCAACCAGGCATTTATTTCCTGATCAATAACTGCATGGGCAACATGGTCCCAGCTCTCAGGGGAGTTTCAACTTCTTGGAAGAGACAAGGTGGTTAGGTCAGCATCAGCTGCAAGACTTACTGATTGAGTGCCTACTGAACGAAACAAAAGTAGGACAATATATAATTAAGGGTTAAATTGTATTTAACCCTTAAATTAAGAGCTTATCTTATTTTATAGATTACCTACAGACCCAACATGTATACATTTAATTATTTAATTTATAGATTTTATATAGAGACCCACTATATAGATTAGCTAGATAGATATAGATTATACTATAGAACCAGGTTTGAGAACCCCAAATTGTCCTTTGAGGCCATAAGCAAAGCTATTTTCTTATGCATTTGGGGTGACAGCTCCCTAAAGAGGAGAAATATTATAGGGGCAATCCCTAGCAAAAAAGGTAACATTACAGAGAGTATGCTGTTTTCCTTAGCCAGGTGGGAAGGCAACGGCTGTCACTCTCTAGGTCCTGTTCTCTTAAGGAGAGACATGGCAGCAGGCGGGGAGTTGAAGAGGCAAACACACTTGAAGGGAACCTCTCAGTTGAAGCTGAGTAAATTCTACTTTGTTAACCCAATTAACTAGTTGCATGTTATTTCATCAAGCTTTGTTGAGGTGGTCCAGCTTCATCCATGCCACACAGAAAGAATCAAAGCACCCCTGAGGTCACAACAGAAGGGACAATGGAAATGAGTGAGGGCACAAGAAGGGTGGCAGGAGTGTGTCCTCCTCACGTGTCCAATTCTGCAGGACCTGGCATGAACATACAATTCCATCTTAGCGTCACCCCCACTCACTGCAGAACCACGAGTTGGTACAAACATCAAGGTATGAGTGGGATTTAGATGGATGGAAGTGGAGACATTTTAAGTGAGGGGTTTGATATGATCCAAGGTTCCCAGGTAGATAGAATCAAGGTGATTTTGTGGGACAGGCCTGACAAGCATGGTTAAGAGAAGCTGGGACACAGTGGAAAGTGCAATGGACCAGAAAGATGAAATCAGTCTAAGGAAAGCCCAGAACCCAGACATAAATTATCTGATGCAGTAAAAAGGGAGTCAGTGAAGATTTTCTACGCAGAATAAGGATTGCCTGTCCTTAAAGGGACCTGCAATGTGACCAGCACTTCAACTACAGCTTCCATGTACATTTTGGACATTTCTTCAGAACAGAGAGCAAAAGTAAATTGTAGCATACAGAAGGCCATTCTCTCTCTCTCTCTCTCTCTCTCACACACACACACACACACACACAGTCCATTAGTTCCCTTTACTTTCTGTCTTCTGAAAAAGAGAGACAAAGAAAGATGCTAAACAGGTAAGAGAGAAATCCATGTAATCTGTAGCATTAGTTACTTCAACATCCCTCAAAGTCAGTGTTTCTCAAATGTGAATAAGGTTCAGAAATCTTCTGAAGATAACAGAGACCCAAAGAAATGTCCTACTAAAGCGTTCTGGGGGACCCTGAAAAACTTAAAGACTTCATAACTGATAAAATACACTTTTAAAGCATCAAGATAAAGTTTACAATCATGTCAACCTTTCACCAACTAAGAATTATCACAGGAATACAAGCTTGAGAGCCCCATGGACAACTGTGCAAAACCCAGTGATTTCTATCAAACTGCTCTCGTCAGTTTGCCCTAATTTCAAGGTTAGTATAAGAATTTTTTCAGTTCACGGAGTCTTTATGAGACATTTCCTAAAATGACTATTTACCTTATCAAGTTTTCCAACTGCCCAACAGAATTTATCTTGTGCCTTTCACAACCTCCTATGTCTGTCTAATGGGTCTCCCTGTTGATGTCTGTAATTATCACTTTCATTGAAATGTCTCCCAATTCCCAATACTAACAAAGAAGCGTAAGTCATTTGGATATGGCCTCCCCAGGGAAACAAAGTTGTCATCATCCCCCCACCAGCAACTTGGGAAGTATCTTTATTTAGCAACCATCATTAGTAAAATTCTCACTGTCTGGTGAGGCCAGTTTCCCCCAAACAATTAGAAATGCCCTGGAACCACCTTTTTACTTCGGAGGAAATATTTTCCCTAACTTAAGGCTAATAACCATAACTGAGCAATAATCAGAAATCCCAGAAATCCCCCAGGGGCTTGGGGGGGGGTGGTCCAAAAGATAAAAAATAATGTTTTCTTTCCTCAGCTGGAGGTGCGGCTGGGGGACCACAAAAGGAACTGAGGGCAGGTGAAGTGGAATGGCTATCAGCTCCATGTATACACATTTTCTAAACTGAGGTTCCATATAAAACTGCTTGAAGACTTCCCCAGCTATTAGAAGGGGAGGGGAAGTTTTTTGGACTGCACTCTATCCCATGATGTCATTCCATGGGAAAGAATTCTGAGTCCCCTCAAGAGGAGACAGTGGCCCAAGGTAACAGGCAGCCAGTGGCAGCAGTCGGAGCAGACCACCTAGGCCTGTCTCCAAGCCAACGCCTCAACCAGGACCTACCTATGCACCGGTCCCCGCACAGGTTGTGGCTTCTTAGTGAGCTGAGAACTCAATTTTGTCAAAAAGAATCTCCCATCATTTTACAGCAAGAAGAAAAAAGAATGTGAGGTCAACACTCACTACAATTCTAGAAGACCATAATCGCAGAAGAAAGAGCAAGACAAAAAAAAAATCTCAAGAACTCTAAGGACTACAGAATTATTTTTAGCTTCAAATGACATTGGCCAGAAAATATACACTAAGAAGGAATGAACAAGTATGTGTAATCATTTAATAATAGCACAAACATACCCTGGGGGAGAGAACAGGAATGACAAAGGGCATCCCAAGACAGCTAACCTTGACATCTGGCCCCATCGCTTCTGATAGAGCGGTTTCTTAATGTAATCTCACAGATCAAAAAGTGTGTCTTTTACCTAGAACCCTGAAATTTCTCATAAAAATGGAATGTAAAAAATTAGTAGAAACCTTTCTTACCCTGCACAAGCTGTATATAAATGGGTGTGATGTCAGGAGTGCGCAGAAGCATGCCAGTCTGAAATAAAACTTGAATCAGGAAAAAATGATTCTTCATCTCTCCAGACTATCCCTGCCTCTCACTGCCATTTCATCTCAACATTCTCGTGGTCCTTCTATCCTGCCCTCTCTAAAAAAGCCTACTCGGAAGCAAAGGGGATGTTCATTCCTTTGATGTGAATGTCAATTGATGTGATGCCTCTCTCAGGAGCTCTGCCTCTAGAGCCTCTTCTTTAACTAGGCTTGAAAGTTTCATTCATTACTGGAACAGGTGGGAGAGAGATCCTGCAGAGCAAGGGGGTCCAATATCCCTAAAAGGCCAGCACGTGGGCAGCTGGCAAGGCTAGCAAGGGCCATAAGCCAACTACTGAGCTGCTCCTGCCCCCTCAGGTCATTCAGGATTAAATAACAGAGGGTGAGCAGCAGAAAATCATGTTTGTGGTTGGGGGCGGGGGGGCACTGCTGGGGCACCCACAGGACTTTGCTATATGTAGACAGGGTGACCAGTTCTCTGAGGACTGCAGGGAGAGGAATGGGCAGCTTACCTATGGCATCCAGGATTCTTATTTTAGGAAAGTGACATCTTAGCATTCAGTAGGCAGTCAGCAACTTGAAACTTCACAGCCTAGAGGCTGTCCTAGAGAAGGCCCTAAAACCCTATCCTCTACCAGATCAAGCTGGTACATGCAGAAGGGATATTTGCTCATTTTCTGGTGAAAGACTAGGGCTCAAATGCTTAATTTCTTTAACCAATATCTCTAATCTGTTTTTTGGGGGGTTTTTTTGAGAGAGAGAGCGCGCACATATGCGCTTGCAAGTGTGGGCAGGAGCAGGGGAAGGGGGGCTATTGAAAGAATCTTAAGCAGGCTCCACACCCAGGGCAAAGGCATGACACGGGGCCCTTTCCATGACCCTGAGATCATGACCTGAGCCAAAATCAAGAGTCAGATGCCTAATCGACTGAGCCACCCAGGTGCCCACCAATATCTCTAACTGTGAGGCACAGAGAGGTTAAGTAATTTGCCTGTCATCACACAACAGTTCGAGGAGCCAGAAATCTGGCTCCAGAGTGTAAGCTGTGGTCTAAATCCCAAGACAGGCTGCCTCCGTCAGGCGGGAGAGGCACCCGAGGAGACAGCCTGGCACACCAGAACTTATCTCCAGGCTCTTCCACATGCAGTGAGCAAAGAAAGGAAGCATCAGCCGCTGCAGTGAGAATATCTGTAGGAAATATGCGTAAGATATCTGCATTCCTTGTAGCTCTGAATCTCAGCTTCTGCATCATTAAAATGGTAGGAATAGCAGCAGCTCCCCTCAGGAGCCAGTGTGAACATTTAATGAGGTAGCACCTGTACAACATTGCACCGAGGGCTGGCACCTGCCCAGCTCCTTCTCCAGCTGCCAGAGGCACTAGTAAAGTCCAAGTGGAAGACTCCACTCCAGGTGTGGGTTAGGAACCCCCAAGGTAAGGCAGCTGAGTGTCTGCAAGCAGCAGAAAGCCAGGTCAGTGACAGTAGAAGCAGAACTCAGAGAGCCACCTGAGGAGCTAGCAGGTTAGGGGACCTCCAGCAGATCAGGTTCAATCAAAAGGTGGGAAAGGGAATATGCAGAGTCACCCAGGCCAAGGTCAGAAAAATCTGCTTCCGAGGGAATCCAAGGATTTGAAACTAACAAGGGAGCTTCCTCCAGCATCTTTGGGGCAGACTGAAGATTTATAAAACAAAACAAAACTCCCATCCCTTCAACTAAAGCCAGGGGCTGTGTCTGGAGAAAAAGCTTAGGAATTAGAAAGATAAGGAAGGGCAGGAGAGCCCAAATAGCCAGTTCCTGCTTCAAACCAGTAATAAACTAGCCAAATAACTAGAGCTACCTTGCTCATCTCCACAAAGTAGGTCCTGCAAAATAGCATCTAGTATGAGTGACTGTGTGCATGCAGGATATGTAGGAATCATAACCCTTGGGTGAACTCAACAATTCAAAACCAGCCATTAAAAAAAAAAAAATCAAAAATATTTACCCTCTCTGCTGACTTCGGAAGCAGACCCCAGAATGAGAAGCTCTTCACCTCCACATCTGACCTGTGGGAGGTGTAGAATGAGAAGCAATGTTCCTAATGGCCCCTCCCCATCTGGTGGCCACCCATGCAAGCTCAGAGCCTGAGGCTGATCTGTGTCCTTCAAGGAAGGAGGGTGATTGATAGATACTGAAGCAACACAGTGACAGTGCCCCTTCTTCCTGGAGTTGTGCAGACCCAAAAAGCCCCCTAAATCACCTACGTGCAGGGAACTAGGAATGGCAACCACTGATTTCTCCAGCCTCAACACCACTAGCTAGAAGAGTCTTCTCCAAAACACCCAAAGCAGGCCAAAACATCCTCAGGAGTTTTAGGGATGGTCTCAGTCTTTAGTCTAGAGAGAGGGCAGGTAGCTATGTAGCAATAAGGCTAGGTAAGTAGCAAGGGCAGGTAGCAGGTAGCAAGGTGGCCACCCTGCAGTCATGGAAGGAGCTAAGAGCCCCTCCCCCCTTCCTGCCTTTGCTCCTTCAAGAGGACCAGTGAAGGGAATGACTGTTCTGGGGGAGGGGAGGTTCTAGAAGCACTTCCTGCCTTCCTCATTTCCCAGGCCTTGCCCATCCCCAGAAACACTTTTCTGGTTCCAAACCACAGCCTCTCCCTATCTATTCTGTTTTGCAAAGGCTTATGCCAGGATGAGAACCAGATGCCCCAGCATACGGACTAACCACACATCATCTCTCTGTCTGTGCCCAGGTAGGCCTTGGGAAGCCGAACAGAGCAGGTTGGGCTGGCAACACAGCAGACTCCTCCCCCAAATCGCTGCCACAGGCCTCAGAGCTGATACATGAAGGCCCATACATCACAACCTATGCAAAACTGAAACTGTCAGGAAAGGTGACATCAAAATGAGCTGTGCATGGTTAAGCTCAACATAGTCCACACAGTTCAACTCTACGAAGTAACTAATCCTTAGAATAACCGAGAAGATTCGGCTTGATCCACTGCAAAGTCTTGAAAAGACAAGCTAATTTTCACCTTGCCTCCCTTATAATTCTACTGGAGAAAAGAATGTTGATGTGCTATGAACAAGAACATCTTTTCTTTCCTAAAACTTTTTGCTATGAAGCATACTACCAAAAAAAAGGGTACATGTGGAGGGTGGGATGGGTGACATTTTTCCTGATTTCTAAAAAATAAAAAATAAGGTGATGAATATAGCTAATTTCTGAGACATTATCATTGAAATTTTATAGAAGCACAAACCTTTAGGCTATATAATATTTATTAATGGTCTAGTGAGTAAAAATGACTTAGCTGATCCCATTAAAAATTCATCTGTGTTGCACTGGAAGTTTTTCTCAGTATTCCAAATTGTACCAAAGAGTCAGCACCAAAAGACAAAGGACAAAACTCTATCATAGGGGCCTAGGAAAGCTTTAATAGAACGTAAATTGAAAACTTGCATTCCTGTGTAATGTGTATTACTGGGTAATACCACTGAGAAGTAGGAGAACATTAGGACTGTTTTTATCATTCCAACCAAAACTAAATTGGAAGAAATCCCACTCTTCCAACTCCAGCTGAAGGAAACTGTGCCCACTCTCTGAGCTCACTCCCATAGTCCCATGGAAATGCACGTGGCACCAGGGACACCTGGGCGTCTTTCAGGACCCAAATCCTCCCCTGCCTCCATCTTCATTTACCTTATGCTATACCATGCATTTCACAGGATGGTGATGTCAAAATAAAACTTTAAAATCCTTTTATTTCCTCCCTGTGAGTGCACACTCTCCTTCAATATTCATACATTTGGCATCACCATCAATACTCCACATTCCTGAAACAAATACCGCTTGCAAATTTCCCCCTGTAGCCCCGAAGGAGCCTACTTCAGATTAATTTGAATTGAAATGAGTATTTCCAGGTGCTACCACTAAAGCCAGGCACGCCGCAGGGTTTCCCACACCAGAGAATCTTGCTTTTCTAGATTTTAGCACATACTCCACTTGAATCAGCTTGAGGTTTTGTTTTGTTCTGCTCTGTTTTAACAGAGCAGCAGCTATGTCCAAACCCCATCATGAACCTCCAGCCTTACCTCCTGGCATCTGGCCTGTGGCCAGGCAGCCACCATGTCTCACTTTTAACTCTCTGGATCCTAAATCTGTTTCCTGAGGTCCCAAATTTAGCATGGAGACTCACTCGGCATGAAAAGAATTGGAACAACTCATTCGCAACCTGGATCATTTTTCGGTCTCCCCAAGAGAGAAGCAATTTTAGGAATCTCAAAAAAAGAGAATAAATGGATCAGGCTCAATTCACAGTAACTACACGGATCAATACATCAACTGAAAAATCACTTCTTGTATGAGGAAAAAACTCAGCACACTTGATGTAATGTGCTGATTTCATAAATGATTACATTGGCATCCAAAATCTATAAGGCAACTAATCACCACATTATAAAAAATGGAGATGAAGGGGAAGCAAGGCCCTGATTTAGCTATAAACAAAAGCCAACATGTCCGATCTAAACACCCACTGAAAGTGCTTTCTGCCCAGAGCTCCCGCTGAGCTGCACAAGTCCGGGTGCCACTCAGCCACGGGGATCAATGCTCCATTGTGAGCCCTTGGGCTTAGCAGAGACTCAACAGGCTACTGTGTGTTTCACAGCAAGATCCCTTCAAGGATAAAAATCACTAATTCTGAACCAGGCGAGCAGGAGGTTTGTCCATTTTAAAGCCAAAGCTACCAATGGGCCATAGAAAGACACGGAGCTGGAGGGACAGAGAGAATGAGCAGGCCTCAAACACACCACCCTGCACCCAGCACAAAGGGAGAGGAAGACAGGAAGTTCTGCCCAGCTCAGGGCCTGCCTGCCATGCTCTCCTTGTGGAGGGCACCCGACCTCATGCTGATCTCAAAGACCCCCAGCGAGGTTAGGAGCATACGTCAATGCCAGGTGGGCGGAGGCCTGGCAGGTGTTAACAGGCAGGAACCTGAGGCAAAAGTTAGCTTAACATCCAAATCAGACATGTCCAGAAAGATGCAAAGTGATTCTCCTAGGGGCACCTGGGTGGCTCAGTCAGTTAAGTGTCTGCCTTCAGCTCAGGTCATGACCCCAGGATCCTGCGATCGAGTCCGGCGTCGGGCTCCCTGCTCAGCGGAGAGCCTGCTTCTCCCTCTCCCTCTGCTGCTACCCCTGCTTGTGCTTGTGCTCTCTCTCTGTTAAATAAATAAATAAAATATTACAAAAAAAAAAAAAAAAGAAAAGATTCTCCTAAAGTGGAGTTGCAAGAAGGTATTTCTGGAGTTTTGCAGTGGACCACAACAAAATAAATTCCAGAGTCAAGAAAAACTGCAATTATTTCTTTATCATAAAGTTAAAGGTTAATATCTTCAAAGATTGTAAAAATCATTCCAAAGAAATTATTCTTAAATATTTTCATGACGACTTACCATCTTCTCCTAATATTTGCCATGTCAAATACTGACATATATATTTAAGCTCACTGAAGCATTAATAAGCATTTTTTTTATTCCATCAAGTTTATTTTAAGGTACTAAGGTCGCAGTACAAGGGGAAATGGGGCTAACTTAATAATATTATCAGTTAACATTTTGGTACGGTGCTTAACAGTTTATACAGTGCTTTGTGTAGAAGCTTTGTCACAAATTTCCCAGATAACCCAAACATCTAATCCAACAAAGCCTTTCTCCAAAGCTTCTCATTGGCTTTCTTTTGATTTTTCCCTCCTTACTAACTCCCTCTTTAAAGTCCTTTTACTAGTGATGACTGGGTGGCTCAGTCTGTTAAGCATCTGTCTTCAGCTCAGGTCACGATCTCAGGGTCCTGGGATCGAGCCCCGCATCGGGCTCCCTGCTCAGCAGAGAGATGCTTCTCCCTCTCCCTCTACTGCTCCCCCTGCTTGTGCTTGCTCACTCTAATAAATAAATAAAATCTTAAATAAATAAAAAATAAAGTCCTTTTACTGTGCAAGACTGAAAATCAAGTTCGCAGAGGTGAAGTAACGTGCCCATGGTCTTACCACCACATTAGTGCTAGAAACGAGGACCCCAGGACCCCCTGCCTAACCCTGACTGGCGACCACCTCTCTGCGGCTCTGTCTTTCAAGGCAGACTCTGACGGTGGCCACCAGGAGTACCCTGCTGCCCCAGCCACCAACTAGATAAGCAGACGTTAGCAAGTTCCTGAACTGCCCCATGTGTCAGTCACCTCATCAGGAAAATAGGGCTAATGGCAGGGCGGTGTGAGCTGTGCATATCACAGTACTTAGCACACAGCAAGGGCTCAAAAACTAGACTGTTTCTGTAACTGTCATTATTCTCTCTCCCTCAAATTATGAAAAATTCTGGGCAGCAACCAGACAACCTTAAAATTAACTGGCACAAATAGCTTACGAAATCGGTACAATATGCAACAACATGTGACCATATAAAGTCTTACTACCCATATGTAGTGGGCTGAGTAACGGCCACCTGATGATATCAAATCATCATCCCTGGAACTTGTGAATATTACCTTATTTGAAAAAAAAAAAAGGGGGGTCTTTTCAGATACAGTTAAAGATCCTGAGATGAGAACATAATCCTGGATTATTCAGGGTAGGCCCCAAATCCAATAATGAGAGTCCTTAAAAGAGACTCGCAGAGGAGAAGAAACAGGAAGGGAAGGCCAGGTGAAGGGGGGGCAGGGAGGGGAGTGACGCAGCTGCAAGCCAAGGACTACCCCAGCCCCAGAAGCCAGGGGAAAGGCGTGGAACGGCCTGTCCCCCAGGACCTCTGGAAGGAGTGTGACCCTGCTGAATTCAGGGAGCCACCTTGAATTCAGACCTCTGGCCTCCAGAACTGAGAGAGTAAGTTTTGTTGTTCATATCACCAAATCTGTGGGAATTTGTTACAGCAGCCTCAGGATGGTAACACACCCGCAAAAACGCAGTGATTTGTCAAGCAAGAAATAAAAGGGGGAAGAGAAATTTCCACAGCTAGGATTATGCTTCTTGCAGAAAATGCTAAGGGAGAGGAAAACCTGATTGAAATGTGGACCCAGGATCTGTGAAAGTATTTGGAAACTGTACATTTTTGGAAAATGGGCATTTGGACACTTAGGCCAGTCTCCTCTCTTCCAGGAGGTAGGGATGGGACATCTGTTCCCTTGTAGGGCAGAGCCACATAACTCAGGAGCCGAGGTCTGTCAGTGCAGAGGGGGTCTTTATAGGCTCTCCTCCTGTGGACTCTGCTGCCTCTTCTGGGTGTGCAGTCTGGCTCTGGTTTCGTGTTGAGCTTGGTCCTAGGCAAGCAGTGCTCACTGCAGCTGAAGGAGCAGTTTCCTCTGAGGCAGCACCGGGAGGACCCCCAGAGTCAAGTGCCGCTCGTGGAAGCTGCAGGCACCTGTCGGGGGATCAGGAGGAATACCCTGGGGGCAGTAGCCAACACACCGCAGCGCACAGGTGCTCCTCCCTGCAGCTGTCCTCATAAGGACCCAGAGGCAGGGCCGGGCCTGGCACAGAGACTGCTTTAGGAACAAGAGAAGTATGTCTTTCAGGGAAGCTCCAAGGGGTCATGAAGACATGTGTTCTGTAGCCACAGATCGCTGAGGTCTGGCGACATCCAAGCCAGGAACTGTATTTGCAAGCAAAGGCAATTCAATTCAATGCAATCAACATTTGCAGGACAGTCACAAGGAGTGGTGTGTTAGGTGCTGGAAATAGAAGGCAAGCCAAGAGTCCAGCCCTCCAGGTGTCTAGACTTGGGGGAGCTCTGTCGGGTGATGATGAAATGATAATATTAGAGACAATCACGAAGACAGTGTCTGACCTTTGCTGCATGCTTCTCATTTAACAGTCCATGTCCTGAGTTCTACATATTTATTATTTCATTCCATCCTTGCCATGGGTGGTGAGGCGGCCACTCTTCTCCTGCTTTGCACTTGAGGAATCTGAGGGCCAGAGAGGTTAAGTAACTTACCCTTCACCAAACAGCTAGAAAGGAGGATCCCAGTTTTAAACCCAGGCGCTTGAGCTCCAGAGTCCTGCTCCTAACCACTGGGACAAGTGTGAAGGGGGACAGGGGACTTGTGAACACAAGCATAATGTGAACACAGATAAGAGGGCAACCGACATCACACCAAAGTAGAGTGTGCCATGGGAGAAAAGAATAGTACAGAGAAGTGCTGACATGAAATTAGGCTTTGGAAGATGAGGAGATCGCCAGGAGGGAGATGGAGTGGACCCCACACCAGAACCTCAGCAAGAGAACAGGCTGAGAGGTGAATGCAAGGGTGCATTAGGAGCAGCACAGTGATCTTTAGGAGTACCCCACGAAACTCACCAAGCGTGATGGGAAAGAAGACCAAATCAGCCTTGTACCACAAAAAGGCCTTTGCTTTCTCTCAGGAGGGCTTTATGAGCACTTGAAATGCTTTTTTTAAATTCCAGATTTTCCTAAGTCCCGTTCCAGGCTCCTGAATCAAAACTGCTCAGTGTGGCCCAGTTCTCCCTGGTGCTTAAGCAACCCCACCCCCACCGGATGACACTGTGAACCCCAAGGGTGGAGAAACTCTGCTGTGGCAAACGGGAGCATCGTAGCAATGGTCCAGGCAAAAGATGGGAGGCCTCTGACTGGACAGTGGAATTTCCATATAGTACTTCCTATTAAACTTGCAACTGTACAAATTGTAGAATCATTTGAGACTAAGTAGGCTTACATTAATTCTCCTAGTACAATCTATGCTCTCACTGTAGCAGTTCAGCTCTTAATTACAAATTCACTGTCTTAGAGCCATTTTTTATTTCAAGTTTGAATACTGCCCTGTGGCATTTAAAAATATGTATTTTAGCCATATCTCAAAACAAAGCATAATGAGTACAACTTATTTTCTAATCAAGACATTAAAGTTCCTTTTGCCTTAACAGCTCTTAATAATAACATACTTACAAAGCTTAGTAGTGGCTGAAGAATGACCTCCCTCAACAATAACTGAGTTAAACTCCTCTGAAACAGGTTGCAGCCAAGAAATTCTAAATACTTGACTGAACTACTCAAGTCACAGAAGGCCTTTTGGAATGGCAAAAATTAGAATGAGACAGAATGTTTTTATTTGGTCTAAAACTTGGTAACACTTTAACATGTACAGAGTTCCAACAATTCCAGGGTCCCTACAAGAAATACAAAGTTCACATCCTTTAGGATTGAGACTTTATTGCTAAGTAAGTGGGCATAAATCATAATAGGCTACTGTACCAAGAGACACACAGTTGCTTGCTTACTCTTCTATGTTGCTTTAAAACAAAAAAACAAAAACAAAAAAAACAAAAAAGAAAAGATTCAAAATTGGATTCTCAGGCCAAAGAGCCATTCAACAAAAAACAAACACTAAGATAACAGCAATGTTTAGCAGAAAAAAAACTAACAGGAGGCAAAAGTTGAATAAGCAAAAAACACTTCCCCCAAGAAAGTGCTGACATCAACAATGCTATTAACACAACAAAGCTCAACAATGCTTGGTAACCCTGTTATAAAAGGACATAAGATTAGCACTACTTTATATCTGCTTAAAAAATAATGTAACTTAATTATAGAAAATTCTAAGTACCTAATTTCTCCTGCCTCACCCCAGAGAACTAAACACTGACTTGAGCAATAGTAGATGACTCATAAACACATGTAGACATGATCAGTAGAGATAATTTAATGAATACCACACAACGTCAGAATTATGCTTTGTGTTCATTCCTATGAGAATATGTGTAAGTTCAAATACAATCACAAGCACTTAACTCAGATTTCAGTTAGTTAAACATAGGATCATAATTTTGAACCACATTGTTTACTAGAAGATACTACTTAGCTGTTATTAGTAAATATTCTGAGTTTTGAGAAACCAAAGATTTTCTGGGTAATTCTGGACTCAAACACAAGAAATGCCAAAGAATATGTATTCTGATTAACTTCAAAACGTTTTTGTTTTTAGTTTTATGTAAGTAGAATTTCTTAAAATACCAGCCTTTGTTTTATTGAAGAATCTGATCTAATGTTGTATCTAAAGCTTCTCATTAATTTCAAAAGGGCGCTTTCTAGAAAGGCCTATTTTTGAAAATATGTAACATCCCCTTTTGGGAAATGCAATACATCGTTACAGGTTTTGAACATTTCACTGCTCATTAATACCAATGTGTGTTATTTACAAGTGTCCTGACACATAATCCTAAACTGCCCATATCTGGACAATTTTAGGGAAGAATCTTTTCTCCTACTGTCACATTTTTATTCTTTGCAAATGTTCATTCTTTTTCAAATAGTGTGGTCTCTGAAATCTTTGCAGAAAATCTACTGCTTACATACATCTAAAGTAGCATTTTACAAAAAATCTGTAATACAGATTTTAGAATCTGGAACCTTGATTTGTGCATGATCTAGGTCCACTGGACATATCATAATCCACTCTGACTGTCCTCCCCTTCCTGGTCAGTGTAGTGGAGAACAGATTGGGAGAGGAGGCCAGAAATGTGAGCATAAAAAAATAACTTTCTAAGAAATCTCAATTAACCTCTGGGTTATGACAATGGCTAGTTCTCTGTGTCTAATTTCATTCTACCTGCCTTTTCCCACCAAAAAAAAAAAAAAAAAAAAAAGGCATAACAACTGACTGGAGTAAGTCAACAGTCTGCCCATTTATGACAAAAATTACCTCCAATTGCAACATTCAGAAGATGGATGAAGAAATTATCAGCATCCACATCTAAGATGGAGCAAATGGCCATGTGAGGAAAAGACAGCTTTCTGCCAGCCCACTTAGCACCTGTCCATCAGTGACCCAAAACAAAGCAGTTCATCCCTGCTTAACTGCACATGCACACAGCTGAGTTTCTCTGTGTTAAAGAAAATGCTGGGAATTAAAAGATAAATGAAAACAACTAGGGGAAGATATAGTTGACCCTTTAACAACACGGGGATTGGGGCACTGACCTCCCCCTCACACAGATCAAAAATAGTGTATAACTTCTGACTTCCCAAAAACTTAACTACTGTTGACCAGAAGCCTTATTGATAACATAAACAATCGATTAACAGATATTGTGTGTTATATGTATTCTATACTATATTCTTACAACAAAGCAGGCTGGAGAAAAGAAAATGTTAATAAGGAAATCATAAGGAACAGAAAATTCATTTACAGTACTGAACTGTATTCACCGAAAAATTCCACGTGTAAGTAGCCCCGCACAGTTCAAACCTGTATTGTTCAAGGGTTGACTCCACTTTTTAGAGAAAGGTAAATGGCATTCCTACAAAGAATTTTAATAAAACAATAAATGATGACTCCAATAGAAAAAAAAGCAAAGGACAAGTCAATAAATAAACACAAATGGCCAATAAACCTTATCAATAGTTTTTTTCACTTTTTCAATATATTTCCAAGGAACACCGTCTTTTGTCAAACAATTTGGCAAAGGCTGAAATATTTCTGGTGTGTTTTGGGATGTGAATAGAAATAGATACAACCATTCTGGTGTGTGGAGGGCAGTTTGTCAGAAACCCATGAATACATTTATGGTGATTATTCTATGTAAATAATTAAGGCATGTGCAAAAAGTTGATGTGTGCAGAAAAATGTTAATCACAGCAAAATTTAGCATTTTGCATAATAGCCGTAGCTTGGAAATAATATCCAGCCCACAAAAAAGATGTATAACAAGCCTGTTCTTCTATAGCAAGGAGTATTATGCAGCCAAGGAAATATGCTCTCAGATGTCTTCTTACATTTTAAGGATATAGAAAAATACAATTTAAGATTGTTTAAGGTTAATTTAAGGCCACAATTTAAGACTAAGTTAAAAAAAGAAAAAAGATGGAATTATATACATATGACTTTAATTTTTTAAAACACACACATGAATTGCAAACAAACAGGACAGAAATATATTGAAATACAGTAATAATGAGTGAGTATTATAAACTCTTTTCTTCTTTATATTTTTCCTTTTTTTCCAAACTTGCTGTATGAAAAAATATATATTTTTAACAAAAAAGAGTTTAAGGGGAAAGAAACTACACAATATATAAAAAGTGAAGAAATAAGTTAACTGTAAAGAAATGTTTCTACTAAAATATTCCTAGAAGATGTGAATTCAAAATATATGTCCAAATTCACTTAAAAGGTTATCTACATATGGAATTTCCACTAAAGACGTTTTAAGGTAAAAGGTAAGCTACACAATGCTATAACTTATGAAACTTATTCACTTATTGAAGAAATGAGTGGCTGACAGGTGCCACACACCATTCTAGGCATCAGGGACACAGAATGATCACATTTAATTAAAAACAACTAATTTAATTATAAACTAAGCAACTGCATGGCAAAAACCTTCACTGGAATGATTAAGGAGCACCTCCTACTTAATTGGGGAGAGGACATAACACCTTCAAAAAAGTATATGGATAGAAAAGACAAAAAAACAAAAACCCAGGGGTGCCTGGGTGGCTCAGTCGTTAAGCATCTGCCTTCAGCTCAGGTCATGGTCCCAGGGTCCTGGGATCAAGCCCCACATCAGACTCCCTGCTCAGTGGGAAGGCTGCTTCTCCCTCTCCCACTCCCCCTGTCAAATAAATAAATCAAATCTTAAAAAAAAAAAAAAAAAACAATCCAGTGGTTACCTCCAAAATAAAAGAAATTAGGTCATTTGCTAAAACTGGCACATGGGATTTTTTTTTTTAAGATTTTATTTATTTGACAGAGAGAGCACAAGCAGAGGGAGAGAGAGGGAGAAGCAGGCTCCCTGCTGAGCAAGGAGCCCGATGCAGGACTCAATCCCAGGACCCTGGGATCATAACCTGGGCCGAAGGCAGCCGCTTAACCGACTGAGCCACCCAGGCGTCCTGGCAAATGGGATTTTAAGTGAGCAACATTTACCAGCTCTTTTTTTCTTTTCTTTTTTTTAAAAAAAAGATTTTATTTATTTATTTGACAGAGAGAGACACAGCGAGAGAGGGAACACAAGCAGGGGGAGTGGGAGAGCGAGAAGCAGGCTTCTCGTAGAGCAGAGAGCCCGATGTGGGGCTCGATCCCAGGACCCTGGGACCATGACCTGAGCCAAAGGCAGATGCTTAAACGACTGAGCCACCCAGACGCCCCCCCCTTTTTTTTTAAACAAGCTCATCCACCTTAACTATCAAGTTTATATATTTAGTCCCAACTTGAGGTTAAATATTTGGTGAAGGGCCATGGTGAAGGGGCACCTAGGTGGCTCAGTTGTTAAGTGTCTGCCTTCGGCTCAGGTCACGATCCCAGGGTCCCGGGATCGAGCCCTGCATCAGGCTCCCTGCTCCGGGGGGAGCCTGCTTCTCCCTCTCCCACTCCCCCTGCTTGTGTTCCCTCTCTCACTGTGTCTCTCTGTCAAATAAATACATAAAACCTTTAAAAAAAAATTTAGTGAAAAAGTATTCAATAACTGGAAATCTAGAAAGAAAATACAATATTTTTAAAAAGTAACTCTAATTTATTACATTTTAATTTACTTTGTTCACTTCTGGGTCTCCATTTCAATATCTTTAATCCTTTAAATTGATTTTGAAATTTTAACACCGGAGTATTTATTCTCCTAGTCTCTATCAAACAGACAACTGGGGGAAATTCTTCGGTCATATTTTCTTTGATACATTCTCATTATGGCAACAAGAATGATCACCGCAAAAATCACTTTTTCAAGGAAGCCTTCCCCATTATATAAGCTCCCAGTTTACTGAGTGACTTTCTTTGTAGCAATCATCTTGCTATGTCATTTGACCTGTACGTGTTTGCCCCCTTCACTGAAATGCAAGTCCATGAGGACAAGACCAGGCCTTGTTTGCTCACCCCTTGATCCCCACTACCTAGCACAGTATTAGCATTCAGGGACTAAAAAGGTAAATAAAAGTCACAGAGTTCTGGGTATGAGAAAACTGAGAGATTGCTCATTAAAACATAAGGATAATTAGGTCCCAAGTTTTCCAATGAGTTAGACTAGCTTCCTCAAAGAAACACGCTCCTCTCTTGCTCCAGGCCAGATGGGGAACAGGCATTAAGAATCACATATTCCTATTTCAGATAGGGGCTGCTGCGGGGCCATGGGAAGAATATTGGATGTGGACCCCAAAGGCCAGTGTTCACTGCTAGTTGGGCTCTGCTAGTTACTAGCCATGCCAGGCCTGAGTATATTTCCCTATTTCACATTTTAATGTGAGTGCTATAACCAATCTCATGGGATTATTTTTTTAGCACAGAATTAATTTTTTGAGAGAGGAAAAAAAAACTGCAAAACACTATGGAAATGTTTTATTATCATCTTGATAAGTGAAGACTATACTGCTTCAGCCTCATGGGGCCTCAGGACAGAAGATGTACATACACCATACCCAAATATTCACAGATGAACAGCAGAGCAGGACAAAGACCTGAATATGGGACCAGAAGTATTCATTACATAATCAAGGGGAAGATCTCCATCTGTTCCTGACAGTAAAAACGCGGATGGAGCAACACTGTTATTGAAGTATCTATGCCACCATGATCTTCTATTAATGTAACCACCTGAGACTGTATAAAATGTATCTGATATCCCTTGCAATGCTGCATTCTCCTAAGATGACCCTATCATGAACTGATGTTCTTTCACTTGATTACTGCCCCCCACAAAAGCAGATGAACATTAACTAGACCAGAACAGAAATCACTGCTTGATAGACATTCCCCAACACGTAGCCAATAAAAAAGCCATTCCATACTCAGGTCAATCTGTTTCACTCCTAAAGGGGCCCTTGGCAGCCAATTCCTTCTCAGAGGCACATCAGGAAGGCACCGATGTTGCTTCAATTTCAATACTAGATGGGCATCTTTCTGAGGTTTTCCTGACAGCCATGGTGACTGCCTGGGTACACCTGCTCCAAAATCCTCCAGGCAAACCCATCTCTGCCATCATCATCCGTGGGGAGCTCTGGGATCACAACCAAGTCCTGCCTGCGCCTGAAGAGAACCCTGGCTCCTGCCCACGTTCAGCCTGGCTGATGTCCTTGGAGAAGCCGTTCCGGCAGTAGAAAGACCCTAGAGCTCCAAGGCACCAGGATAGTACTGCTGTGCCTTTGCCAAAATTCAGTGCAGAGAAATGGGCTTCAAGGATGATAATTGGAGAAACAAGCAATTTTTTCACTCTGCGAGGTATGTATGCTGATTTCTGTCCTTGAATCAAGTCAGCTCTACATCATTTTGCTCCCATAGAGTTGTCTTCAAGTTTTTCCTTCAATTTGGAGGTCAGGTTGAAAAAAGGAAACAGCTGCATACATTTTGCTGCTACAATGACACCGAAGCTGTTCATGAGCAGAACATCCCTCATTATGTCACTCAACCTGCTGACAGACAGCCTTCAGTGGAAACCAAGGAGCAGCGAACAGGAATACTGTTTCCCTCTTCCCGTGATTGCCAGGTAGCTTCAAACTGGTATCTAATGGTGTACACCTTCCTGTTTCACTCTAATGTCACTACTTCTCTTATCCTTTTATGCCTCACTTCAAATTAATTAAATGAAACTGATTTTACTCTTTCTTCTATACATTTGATTTTTTCTTTTTTTTTTTTTTTTTGCTTTTGCCAATCGAAAGTATCTGGTGCTCTAGCAAAGAAACAATTCCAGAGCACCAAACACTTTCGATCGGCAAAAGCAAAAAAAAAAAAAAAGAAAAAAGAAAAAGTGTCTGGTGCTTCCCTAACAACCACAGGAAGTAAATTAAGGAAGAGATGGGAGGGGTGTTATAGAGAGACCAAGTTAAGACCTAATTCTCCCCTGAAGGAGCCCTCGAAAAAGGAAGAAGATTAGGATGCCTGACGGAAGAAGTTGGGGATTCAAATCCCAGCTCCACCACTCACCACCAATCCCTAGATAAGCGCCGCAGGTTTTCTGAATCCTGGTGTCCAAGATCTGCCAGTGTTATGGCCTTCCTCACCAAGCGGTTAAGATTCACAGCTGGCAGAAGAGACACAGCGACTTATCATGTGTAAAGCACTACATCTGAGGAAGCTATGTCATTAATAGAGGTTAAAGGTTAAAGGCTTGCAGAGTAAAATGGTAGAAGGTGGACTTAAGTGATTGCTAATGCATTAATGACTGACACGTGGCAGCGACAATGAGACACACAGATGCAATTTGACATTAATGGAGAGATTTGCCTGTGGTCATGTACGTGGGGTGGGGAAGAGAGACCCACCACCTCTTGCCTTTAACTTGGGTATGAAATCAAACGTCAGCCAAGATTAATTAGAAGCCTGGAGTTTCATTCTCCGCTGTTGATAGGAAAAGTACATTTCCATAATGTGAGGAAACGTTGACGTGGGACGCAAATCTGGCTGACATTGAGGGAAGGGCTGCTTCATCGTGAATGCTGCCTGTGTGGTGCTTGTCAGGGCAATTACTTTCCGCTCAAGTGGATTGCTTTTTAACATTTTATTATCTTAACAACAAAAAACTCTGGAAGCAATAATTATTTATTATGTTAATTCTTTAGCTTTCTTCATGAAATTTCTGTAAAACCATTAAAAACTAGCTGTGCCCTTGAAACAAACCATGAGTTTATTAATAACCAATTAAAGGGAAAAAAGCAAAGTAAGAGAACACTCCACACCAGCAATTATTAACTAAGCAGTCAGTTTGCACTTTCCTTGCCACAGATTTTATTCCAGGAAGCATCCTATATATTTAACTGACTGAAAAATTATGTGAAATGTGTTCACATCATTACAAGGACCTAGAAAATCTGAAAGGAACAGAAGGAATTTGCCGCATCTGTCTAAGAAATGTTCAAGCCCAAGTTATAATGAAAGTCATATTCCTTTGTCCCCCTCTCACAAATAGGGAAAGCCACCTCAGGGTGCTTTCTCAACCCTCTATGGAAGGGTCCAAAGGAAAGGGCAATTTTACCTTCTCATTTCAATTCCCTTTGCCCAGCATGCACCCATGCATGCACGCGCACACGCATGCATGCACACACACACACACACACACACACATTAATACCACCTTTGTACTTATTTAAACCCTTTTTTTCTAACACGTACTCCAGTCTTTAGACTCCCCCATTCTAGGACCCTGTTGACTATAAAGGTCAAGCCAATTCACCAACAGCCCCAGAGCAGGTGTTACTTAATAAAGAGCCACGGCCAATGCTGCTGAACCAATGCGGGCAGCTGTGAGCCAGGAACTGGGTGTGGGGCTCCCCACCTCAGGACAGCAGCCTGCCAGCTCAGGAGCAGGAAACGTCCAGAACAGGTGGGACACTGTGGCCGGAGACAGAGAGAAGCCAGGCCACTAGACTGATCTATGCCTGTGGCAATAAGGGGCAGGGCCCCCTCCCCACAGCACTCGAGGCAGCGGAAACAGCAAGCCCTACCTGGAAGAGTAGAGGAAAGTGTTGGGGGACACTCTTGGGACGTCTCCATAGATTGCCTGATGTGGCATGTGGAACAGATGATGAGGTGGCTCTTTCCTTACTGTTCTATCTTACCTACTCTTCAAGCCCACGTTGCCTGCCCAAACATGATTATGTAAAACTCAAAAATTAATCATAGCCTTTATGTTTCTATTTTCCAGGTGACCCTAAAAACCCACCGCTCTCTATGATCTAAAACAGCAATGAACAACAAGAAAAACACTCTTAGCGAGGTATAGTGGAACTATTAAGAAAGTAAAGATTCTGACTGCTTCAAGGCTTGAATGTTTTTTTATCCTTAATGGTATATAAGTATTTCTTATTTTGAAGGTGCTAAAATACCAACACGAGGCATCAGTAACTTTAAATCAAACCACAGGCTGCTGAAATTCCTTACTTCCAGTTCCCTTACGGTTGCAATAAATGTTGAGTAAAAAAATGTCAACTTTTTTGGGAAAGGAACACCAGTAGGTATGTATAAGCAATGGGACCCACAGAACTCCCAGAGATCGGTGTCAACGCCTCATCCACTCTCCCGGTCCCCACCGCTTGCAGAAGAAAGTAGCTACCAGCTATGGCTTTTAAAAATCAGTACATTTCAGTCTGTTAGCTTTAGTTTTCAAAATAGGCATGGTCCAATTATATTTTCTGACAGTGTTTCTCAAGCACCAATATACCTGTAGCCTGGTGTCTAAATATAAACACAGGCCACCAGAATTAAAATCTAGCTCACCTAAGATTTTTGTTAATTCTTGCTCATTCCTTTCCCCCCCAAATAAATCCCAAGAGACCTAAATAAAAACAAGTTGGCTCTCCCTCTTTCAGTATCTGTCTCTCTCTCTCTCTCTCTCTCTGTCATTACTGGTGTTTAAAAATACAGCAAGCAAGCGGTTTCATGTGTTTTAGAATACTTCTGAATGTTTAGCAGTGGGCTTTTTCAATCTGTGTTGTTTTATTTTTTTTAGGGGGGTGCTCAATTAGAGCAGAGACACACTTGCTAGCCTCCCTCAGCCCTCCCTCCCTCCCTCCAACCACTGGCACACTGCTTCCCTAAGCTCTCTGATCTAATTCCACACAAATGCTTAATAAGGTTGCAGAGATTTAATACAATTAGGAGTGTTGCTCACAAATTAACCAATCCATTAACACTCTAGCAAAGAAACAATTCCAGAGGAAAAGCCAGCCAAATGAGGATTAGAAGACAACTGGCTAAGGGTACAATCTGTTTAAAAAAAAAAAAAACCACACTGTGGTGCACATGTTTTCACATCTACATTTCTATGTTTTGTGCTTTATACCTTTCAGAGCAAAGAAAAATGGAGGTAAATTGTGCCATCTGAGAATTTCCCTCTTTTCCTATTTGGTTTCTAGAAGTGGGGGTTGATCATCACTCTGCCAGCATAAATCATCACAGTTCACAGTTCTTTATTAGGTTAAATACTCAATAGATTCAACTCTTACATAATAACTACTTTAAGTCACTTTCATCATAAGATGGATATATGAACACATAGAAGGAAATTTGGCAAATACAGAAAAGTTAAAAGAAAGCGAAAATATCAGTAAGTCCACTATCCAGAAATAACTACTATTAATATTTTGGCTTGTATTTTATATATTTCCATAGAGTTTTTTTTTTTAAGATTTTATTTATTTATTTGACAGAGAGAGACACAGCGAGAGAGGGAACACAAGCAGGGGGAGTGGGAGAGGGAGAAGCAGGCTCCCGCCAAACAGGGAGCCCGATGCGGGGCTCGATCCCAGGACCCTGGGACCATGACCCAAGCCGAAGGCAGACGCCCAACGACTGAGCCACCCAGGTGCCCCTTCCATAGAGTTCTTTAATAAACATTTTAAAAATCATTAAATAAGATTGGCATTCTCCTATACACGATTTTGTCACCTGTTTTTGTTCCATATCAGTATACTGTGATCATCTGACATCCTTAAATCTTCCTTGTCATGATTTTTGGTGGCTGTATGGCATTCTATTACATGAAGATACTGTGACTTAACCCACTCCCTATTGTTGGATATTCAAGTTCTTCCCATTTTTCACTACTGTAGAAAATGCCTTAGTGAATACGCTTGCAGGGGATTTTTCTGTACATGTCCACTTGTGTTTCCTTAGTATAGATTCATTGTATTTTAATAAAGCCCCATCTTTTTTGCATCCCAATGCATCATCCTTCCACACTCCAGGTGTGTACACTCTACTTCAGAGGATCCATCACTCTGGAAACCACAGGCCAATGGATCGACCGTGGATAACCCACCATCTTGCCATCTTTTTCAGTCCCACTCAAATCACATTATAAGTACCCTTGTGTATGAAAATTGCTAAAATGTTTACAAGATGCTGGTCTTGTATTGTCTGAAAGAAATTTAAAGGAGAAATTTGCCTGAATGATTAGTAAAGGGATAATGTGCTTCATCATTTTCCTAAGTACCACATTACAAAAGATTGTCTGCCTCGCTTTAGAACTCATGGGGAACCTGAGCTCTGGCTCTCTCTGAGGCCTGGACAACCACTGAACCTGTGCTGCAAGATCCATGCAATAAGATAACTGCCACCCATTTCCCATTAAAGAAACCATGAGAAAGACCACACTGAGTATACAAGGAAACCTCAAATAATAAAGTGCCTTGGAGACGCACAGGCTGTTGGAAGCATCTCAAATAGCTTTCTGTGCTTCTGGTCTGCTTCCTGGAAACAAGGTGAGAATTCATCTGTAAAGTGCCAACTGTCTGGAAGATTTAGTTACAGAATGGGAAACGATTTTTTTTTCTTCTGCAAGATTCTTTCAGGTCAAATTGATTCTTTCAGGGCAAATGAGTTTATTCCATCATTTGGTTTTCCCGTAATTATTAATGACTCAAAAACCTTAGTCCTAACATCTAAATTATTTTAAGTCATAATGATCTGTTTTGACTTCAGAAGGGGTAGATGAGGCAGAAAGGCAGAAAATACCTGCCAAAGTCACAGACTAAGTCAAGACCAGAATTGAATTATTATAAACCAGAGGTCACCGGCTTGGTTTCTGCTTTTTTGTGTTGGGGGAGAGGGGAAAGTTAAACAGGCTGAGCACAGAGGAATTTTTTGGACAGTGAAAATATTCCGTATGACACTATAATGGTGGATAGATGTCATTATACATTTGTCCAAACCCACAGACTGTACAACACTAAGAGGGAACTCTAATGTACACTCTGGACTTTGAGTGATGTGTCGAGACAGGTTCATCAATTGGAACCAACGTTCCAAATGGTGGGAGATGCTGATAATGAGGGAGACTATGCCTCTGTGGGGGCTGGGACATATGGGAAATCTCTGGTCTCTGGTACCTTCCTCTTAATAATTTTGCTGGGAACCTATAACTGCTCTAAAAAATTAACTTTTTTTTTTTTTTAATTAGGTCTCTGTCTGGAAAGAAAAAGGCTACAGACTCCTAGCCAGAGGGGCCTGCCCCATCGGTTCCATAGTTGGTGTACAAGTCTCAACAGAGCCACAAAGCAGGAGACCTCTGCAGCCGCAGGAACATTAAGGGATGCACAGCGCCTACAGGGGAAAGGGCGCCGATTTCCATCCTAGCTTCAGATAGCTTTGCCTTTCCTGTCTGCCCTTTCTCAACAGACCTCACACCTTACAAAAGGAAGGTGCACCTCTCCAGTGTAAAATGTCCATGGCATCAAAGACACAATGTGAGCTACTGCTTTCAAGGAAGTATTCTTTAATGATTAATCAAACACCAGACACTCACTGTGGGGTTTCTTGTCTTTCCCTGTCATATCCATATTTCATTTAAGGGTAAAACAATGTACTAGAGATAGAATATTTTAGCCCTTGTGGAATGTTATAAAATCAGATATATTAGAAAAGTTAACAACCACACATCTTCCTTCCCTTGACCATAAATAACTCATTTCACAGCTGAAGAATTGGTGCAATTATAAAAAGGGTGACATCAGTAAATATTAAATGCAAAAACATTACCTTTAAATGTACCTAAATGTAATAATTATTTTTTAGCGTACTCACACTCACAACATATTAGCTGGAAATAAAAGAACCTTCAAGCAACTGAAAGTGTGTATGTGTGTATAACACTGATTCTTTTAAACAGAATTGCAATGCTTTCCAAAGTTTTCAAATTATACAGGAGAAATCCACAAATAAAAATACATGAGATTTAGTTTAGATTCAGTGTGCATTTTCCAGTAATATAATTAAAATCCACTTTATCAAACATTCATTTATGAGTTGGTCCAGTGAAAGTCTTGTAAAGTCTTTTCATGTGGTAAAATATTCAATATTATCTACCTCATGTTAACAAAAATATCCAATGAAAATCAACCCTCATCTTGTAAAATAGTCAATATTCTCTACCTCATGTTAACGAAAATGTGCTACCTCATGTTAACAAACAATCCGCTGCTGTGCCAGTTTATTTTGAGTAGCACATATGGCTCTTTCGTTAAAGACATGGAAAAAAATTGGATTCTGCTGTCTTTAGAAACTGATAGTTATTTCTGAAAGTATGTCCATGATTATTATTTATTCCCAGAAGTCAAACACCAGAATTCAACACATACATTCACCTATTTACCAGAAAAATAGCATGCTTTTTCATTATAATCCTCACTTTATGATACCTCAGAATTTTAGGTGCCCATTATAAACATTCCTATAAATTAATGAGAAACAATAAATTTGCCATGGTTTAAGGAACTTATATTTAATATAATTAATTCCATTACATCTGCATCATTTTAAACTTAACTAACCTGCTTTTAATAATCTGCCATATCACTTCTTTTCACTTTTTAAATTTTTCCTCAAAATGCAAATTAACACTTATTTGAAATTAAAAACTAAGTTAGACCTTTTCTCATAGAAAGTAAAGCTGATGTGACTGACAGCTTTGATGAGGACTGCTATGCTAACTAAATCATACAAGAGATATTTTTCATTCAGTGATTAGCCTAAATCTTCATCTCCAAAGTTTGAAAAATATGTATATAGATGTATATTTAAAGTATATTAAAATTAATATTTTTGTTTTCACAACAATTTCTGGATATTTCTGTATTTCTGGGTTAAACAAGGTAAGTTTAAGTTAAAAATAACAGATTTAACAGGCATTGATGAACCTTGGTTTACATGGTCTGCCTGGATTACTCCCCAGCAAACGAGAAACTGCATGACTGGACAGCAAAGTCTTTACAAACTAGTCGGTTTCCAATTTTTGGCTTTGAGCATTTTCAAGAATGAAACTATCACACTGGTCATTACAAATAATTTCTAATGCTAGAACTCAATACGAATCTTGGCATGTAACTTGAAAAGAATTCAAAGTGGCACGGGTATGACAAAAATTCTCTAGTCCTGTCTACCTATTTATATGAACAAATTTCTCAACACGGATTTATAAAAATGAAACATGGAAATAGAATTTGGGTTTAACCCCTTTGAGCAGTAAGTAATGTCCTAAGGTCTATCCACAGATACATGAACTAATTTTTCTAAAGCCCAGCTGATATATGAAATACTATTCCAATAAATTTTAACCATGATTCAATTGCATACACATAATTTGAGTGATAATTCAACTAGATAAAATTTAGCACTTATTGCTTTACGTTCCCATAAAATTAAAAATAGAATTAAAATCTTGATTTATACACATTTTTGTTGCAGAGAAGTTTGATAAGTAATCACTAAAAGACTCTCAAGCTTAAACATGTTGCAATAGGATAAGATTCTATGGGGAAATAAAATGTAAATAGCAGTTCAAGAAGAAAAATTAAGCATGTAAAATTTCTCTCAATTAAATACAAGCTTGTTCATGTATTTTTAAATGGACAATGGAGAGAATCGAATCTCTCTGGTATTTGGATGTTGTTTCTGAAGGATGCCTTTAAAAATTGTTGCAAGTTCTATCTTAAAATGTCAGTATTTACTGTAGAGCATAAATTCCCTCCTTCTCAATTGTATAAATTTACGATGCAAAATTTCACATGTGAACTTATCAGTGTTCAAGGAAGTGTCCAATTTTTAAAAATTCTTTGGATACACAACCGTAAGTCAGAAGACTAGAAGACTATCTGTTGATGGCCGACAGATTTTAGAACTTACGAGCATTGGCCCCTGGCTCAGGAAAACCATTTCTCTAGAGCAAGATCTCATGAAGCAGTATCTATCCCTTATTTTGTTCCTGACTCTAACAGTTTTCTTGGTTATGTTAAAACATAGTCTCCAGAATGAATAAACCCAACCACTGACTCTGGGTTGAGACATCCTCCAAAATAAAAAGACCAGCCGAAGTGTCCCAAGAGTTAGCATTCTCCTCTGTTCGTGCCCTGTGCATCTGGAGCGTCCATCCACCCACCCTGGGTCTTGGAATAGAAGCATGTCAAGCTCATGGTGTGTAGAGTGCTTCTGTGTCTGATACAAAGAACTGGCAGGTACCGTGGCTTAGTGGCTTCAGGTTCGGGCTGATCAAGTAAAAACCTTAGCTTTGCCCTTGCCATTTGTCTGAGCTTATTTCCTGGCTTATAAAATGGTTAGGGTCACTTAGGTGGTTATCGGTATTAAATCAGATAATACATATTAAAAAATCACATAAAATAATGCCTAGATATTTTAAGTATTCAATAAGCATTACTTATCCTTTTGTTCTATTGTAATACTTCTACCCTTAAGTACGGTTGTGCTAATTAGAAATAAAGTGGATAAAGCAGCAACCAGTGCCTGACACAGACATGGGAGTGGTTACACTTCCACTTACCATTTCTCTCTATTTCTATCAGTATTTGCTTCCTATCCACCTATCTCCTACCCTTCAGAGGAGAAACAGGATGCCAAGAACCTGTCTGATAATTCTAATGTGGTAAGCGTGGTGATGGTCCAGTGGGATACAGATATCTGCTTAATTCCCCACTGTCTTTTCAAACCCACCTACTATGTGAGATGAAGATGAGGATGGGAACAAAGGAAAGAAAAAAGAGAGAAAGCCTAGGACCATGGTATCAGGCATGAGAATAAAAGAGAAGCCAAATTTTTGATTCCTGAACCTTCCCGAACACCCCACACTTTTACAACTTCTGGCCAAATTCCCCTCCTATATAAACTCATCCTTAAATACAGCAGCAATTAAGATCTACTTCATGGAGACAGAAGGGAAAAATGCCAAGTCACCAACAATACGATCTCTAATTAAAAGAGAAAGAGAAAAAAAAACAAACATGAAAAGTTTGTTCCTCTTTCCAATTTCCCAGGCCTCTTCCCTTCTGCATCTACTCTAAGTAGATGACCACTACTTCAAAAACTCATTTGCTGATAACTATAACTAGACTTACTATGATCATTTCATGATGTATATAAATGTCAAATCACTACACATTGTACACCTGAAACTAATGAAATAGTGTATGTCAATTATACTTCAATTAAAAAAAAAAAAACCCACGGGCGCTGGGTGGCTCAGTTGGTTAAGCGACTGCCTTCGGCTCAGGTCATGATCCCAGGGTCCTGATCCAGCCCTTCATCGGGCTCCTTGCTCAGCAGAGCCTGCTTCTCTCTCTCCCTCTGCCTGCCGCTCCCCCTGCTTGTGCACTCTATCTCTGTGTCAAATAAATAAATAACATCTTAAAAAAAAACCCTCACTTAAAATGTCCCATTTTAAGAGAGGGGAAAAAAAAAAACACCTCAAAACACTTTTTTTAAGGTCTCTCCTCTCCCTTCTCGAAACAGTACCCTGACTAGTGCCCTCAGGCCTCCTGGGCAATGCCTTATTTCCACTGGCAAACTGCAACCCCTGTGAGCGGACCACTGGAGCGCCCTCCCTCGAGGTTCTTCCTTCCTACAGACTCAGCTGCAAGCTCCCTTGCCAGGCCCGCCTTCAGCTTACCTGTGTAAGCTCCTGTGAGCCAACCCTCATCTCCTCAGTACCCAGCACATCCCCATCCCCACGGCCTCACCACAGAGTTCACCCACGAGTCCTCTGCCACAGAAGCCATAGCCCTTCACTATGGCAGGAGGACTTCTCCTGCCTCATTTCACCCTCAGTCCTGGGTAATGATTTATATATTATTTATACTTTGGAAAAGAATATACCCTGCAAACACCTCTTGACTATTCCTCCAATTATTGAGGATTTCTCACCTCTGTGCTCGATTTTAATCCATAGAACTGCAGCATGAAAGGATAACCTTGGGTCCAGCAAGGAAGAAACAATATGCATTCAGAAAGCATCCCAAGAGAAAGAAAAAAAATGCCAACTTGATAGCAATTTCCTACGTATAAAGAGACCGAGAACAATCACCTGGTGTGGGTAGCATTTTCATTTTCACTAAAAGCAGGCCCAGCAGGAGGAGGAATACAGGTTAGCTCTGCAGAACTTCCCAACTCCACTGAAGGAAGCTCTGAGAAGCCAAGCCAACAAAGGGTGTGCCTTGGCAAAGGCAGCTCACCATGGCCAGGTCTTCACGGCAGAGAAAACAGTTTTTTTAAATTATTTCATCTGATCCTTGCAATCTTTTTAGGCCCTTTAACTAGTTATTTTAATATCCATTGTATTCTTCGTGATCTGAGTCACAATGAGGAGACCCGGGCCAAACCACAGGCCACAGGACAGCAGAAGCAAACATGAGAACCCCAAGGTCCATTCCCAGGATCTCCCTCATCCTTAACAATGAACGAACCACCTCATTTTATTTCCAGCTGCTCAGAGATCTTTCCAAACTAAGAATAAAATAAAATATTCATCTGTTGACAATGATCATCTCTTAAATGATTTTGGCAAAAAAAAAAAATCTAAATCCTTATTTTTTTAAAATCACCATGAAAGATGCTAAAATTCTCTTAATATTTACTTATTCTACTTTATTTTGGTGTAATTGTCCCTAACGATGTTGTAAAAAAAAAAAAAAAAGGTGATTGAAGCAAAGCACATCATCATTGTAAACTGTTAAGACCAAATAGTTCCTTCCCATGGTGACTGCAATAAGACCCAACTCACTAGATTGTTTTAAATCCTTCATCTAGATCTACTTGCTTCCTTTGTCTTTATCCAATCTCAAAATGAAAATGCAATTTGTTCTACAGAAGGTAATTGACATCAATCTCCAAAGGCCAGCCCACCTCCACCTGAAGGGAAAGGTCTAAAAAGAACCGGTCGCTGACCTCAGTAGCACTTGGCCCCAGAGACCACTAACACACACAGGGAAGAGATTAACAAAGGATTTTACACATCTCCCCACAATCGGATATCCAGATATTATAAAAACATAAATCAGAGGATCTGAAACCCCAGAGAAGACAACATTCTGCCCTCCTCTGCTGGTGAAAAAGATATAAATAATGTCTCTAATCAATTAATTTCATTCAAGTTACTTAGAAGCTCAGTACTTTTCCTTCTAATTTACTATTTCAGAGAGCTGTGAAACAGCCAATAGCTATTGTGCCCTGCAAGCTAAGCCAACTCTACAACTGTGTTTACCATCAAAAGGAGAAATTGCACCAAATCAATTAAGCACATTTGGGAAATGATGGCATGTGCTTTGGGCCCAACAGGTGGGGACAGGAGCACAGGCTTTGGGCTTAAGAGTCACTGGAGGAACAGAGCACTTTGGAAGTGCTCTGCCTACTGTCTGTGCAACACTTAAAATGTCTTGGGGCCTCAGTTCCATAAGCCATAAAATGACAGTGCTACCATTTTCACCTTATAGGACTGCTTTAGTAGTAAATACCATGTAAAGGACCCACATGTAGATAGCATGTGATGTTCATATTTCCTTTGCCCTTGCCCTTGCCCTTGGGAAGCCAGAGGAAATAGCAGCAAGTTTATGAGTTGGATTACAAATGGAAGAAATCTAAGGTGGGGGGGGAGGGGGCACACCTTCTGGGGTTTGCAGAAAGGAAACACACAAGGCAATGACTCAAGGTTATTCTGCTGTCATAGGGCTCTAAGAACAATGACAGCAGCTCTCACAGACCGGGCACTATGTTTTCCACAGGATAACTAAGGAGGCAGACATCAACTCCTCTTTACAGATAAAGAAACTGGCTCCAAGAGGCAACGTGACTTTCACGACTGATAATGACACTGCCAGGATGAGAGTCCAGGCTTCATCGGGCTATAATCACCTTCAGAATACACCCAGAGGTACAACAGTTTGTAAAAGTTTCTTTTTATGCAGCCCATGATCATATTTGATCTCT
The DNA here is from genome assembly GCF_037043125.1 of Eumetopias jubatus. NCBI lineage: Eukaryota > Metazoa > Chordata > Mammalia > Carnivora > Otariidae > Eumetopias > Eumetopias jubatus. Next base: position 57,554,400 of record NW_028274822.1, on the reverse strand, counting down.
GAGGCAAACCTATGAATCAGAATGCCATTGAATGACCCTAATTACAGATAAGGAACTGAGCTCACTGAGGTTAAATAGATGACAGAGTCAGGGTGGACCCTTGAATACAGATCTTTCTATCTTAAATTCCCTCTTCTCATGCTGCCAGTGATTTCCCACCTATGTTCTGCAAAGCAGAGGCATCTCAGAGCACAGGCACTGGGGCCTGGCAGAGCCTATGCAGGGCCCAATTCTCCACCTCTCCTTGTATCCACACTATTTACAGTGGGGTCTCACAGCCCCATGCACCAAGGGGTGAGGTCTATTTCCCTACCCTTGTTCTAGGCTGGCCCTGTGGACTATGACCAAAAGAACAAGGTGAAAGTGATGAGGTGCTCTTCCCAAGCATAAGCCTTAGCACATTTCTGCTGTCTTTGGAGACTGCTGCTGGGGAAGGACCGAGTGCACAGAGAAGAGAGCAGCTGTCCCAGCAAGGCTCTCCTACAGCAGCCTATGGCCGATCAACCCCAAAATATCAAGACAGCCCAGCCAAGATCAGCTAGGTAAAGACATATACATAAAGTATGCCAATCCCAGTTTAGATCAACAGACACCCCCCCCCAATAAAACATGAAAAATAGAAAATAGTTGTTATTTTAAGCCACCAAGATTTGGGAAGCTTTCTTATACAGCAAAATCTAACCATTATACCTTGTTTTCGAATTTGGAGAGTCTTTTGTTTTAATCTTCCCACATAAAATTTTGTTTAACCCAAAGACTTTTATGCTTTATCACCTATGTAAAATTTTACTTAATGAAAATATTCTGATGCTTTAAAAAATAAGTGGGAGAAGTATTCTAGTAGACTATGATAACCTCCCTACCGTCTTCCTACTCCTGTGTTCTTCGCTTTTAATGAGCTTTGAATGTGTTCTGTGGTGTCACTAGGAAGTAAAAGAAATGCACACACACACAGGTTGCATCTGGAACACTGACTCACGTTAAGATTTGGAACTCATTTATTTTCTGTCACCACGCTCTTCAACTGGTCACAGAAGCTGTTTTTCCATGGAGAAAACTCCATTTCCTCACTCCTATTCCATGTGGCCCATGTAGGCAGGCCACATGCCTGGCCCAGTGGGTGGGTCGAGCAGAGCAGGGGGCTAACAGGGAAGCAGGTGATATGAGCTGACAGGGCGAGCCCACTAGCAGAAGTGGTGTGTACCTTTGGAGGATAGGATCTCTCTTCCCACTGGGCTTGGAGGTGGAGGCTTCAGCCTACAACCCCTCAGATATACCACAAAAAAGAGGAGAGATGTTTAGAGAAGAAGACTCCGAAGCCCAAAGGCTGTGTTCAGTCCCTGAGACCACCTATGCCTACCCACTGCCTTCTCTGTTACAAGAGCCAACAAACGCCCTCGTTTGATGAAGGCCAGCTTTGACTGAGGTTTTCCATTCAAAAACATTCTTACTATGACAGAACACAAATTTGAATCTGGCTGTCAACATAAAGAGGAAAACTTGATAGGTTATACAATTCATTTTGTCCACAAGAAGAAACTAAGTCCATAGTTCTGGAACTAAGACCCAGAAGGAAATCTCCCCAACTGGCCATTATAAAGATTCTATATCATGTATTGAAACATCACTCAACATGTTTCTAACAGACACAACACTCCATCTGAAATGCTTTTGCATACAGCACACCTCAATACAGATGGATGGCATCAAATCAAAGCATAAATCAGGAAAAGGCAACTCCGCACCTGTGTGTATGGGGAGGTAAGATATATGGTGCACATCCCTCATACTCAGATGACCTGACTTTGTTAGAAATGGAGACAGCTTCACCTCCCAAAGCTTCCATCAATTCTCACAGCCAAGCTTTTATTAGCTACTGTGCAGCAACGGGTTTGAAAATATCATATCCTCTCAGCATGGTACCTCACGCATAATTAGTGCTCAATGCATAGCTATCACTTATTACTATCCATTCCAACCCCCTGAAATAAGGCCTATCTCTGTTGCCACAATTTAAGTAGAAAATCACAGCCTTCAGCCTAGTTGCCACATAGCCTTTGGTGGCACCTATGAATGGCAAATACATTCTCAAGCATGGAGGAAAAGAGTGAGCTTCATTTGTGCAGAGGCAGCCTCTGGCAAATGTGGGAAGCACCTAAAATCACTCAGACATCTCTTCAACTTCCTTTTAACAAGTAACTTCATGCTATATCAGGCACTCTCTTAGATTGGACCCAATGTTCTAGACATTTATCCCATCCTCATCTACCAAAAATAACTCATTGATCCAGGTCTCACTCTCTTAACACCATGCTTCTGACAAATTAGTATGAACTAAGATGACAATCCTCATACTCTTCAAGTGATTGGAGAGACCTTATAGATCCTTGAATCGAATGTCTTCATTTTTATGAGTAAGAAATCTGACATCTAAGGATATGTCAACTTATCAAGGTGACAGCTAGTTGAGGATGTCATATTAAGACAACTTAATGAGCCACCTCTCCCAGAAATGACATTTCAACAAGCATCTTTCTTCCTTGGTCAAAATGATGAGCTGGTGGAAATTTCAAGTGCCTTAACAGACTGGTATGCCCATTTTGAGGTTTGTGAGTCTTTTAGGAACTACTACAATCAAAATGCCAAGCTTTTGGCCCCCTTATGGGGCCCCGAAGACCAATGATTCTACAGTGTCCATGTTTCAATGAACAGGAGATAAAGGAATAAGTACTGGAAAATACTACTCCCAATGCCATCTTGTCTCATCCTCTTCTATGAATGAGTCATCTCAAAATGCGGCTCAGAGCTGCAAATTTGAAGATCTAAAGTCATCATGTTCTGATTACCCTGAAATGTCTTTATTCTTTTATCATATCCTAAAAATTCCAGACTGATAGCACTATCACTAGAGGTCACCAAGTTAAAAGATGGTTACAAAACAGCCAAGTTTCTATAAACTGCCTTGTTTCATAATTCACTCTCTCTTCTGACAGAAGAAAGCCTCTGCTTCATAAAAGAAATACTCTTTGGTCAGTTAATAATTTGGTCTAAAAATCCATGTGATGATCTTTGGATGCTTTCTTAACACTAATCAGAGAAGATGTGATAAGTTCTCCAAAGGGCCTGGTCTCTGAGCCACAGAGACTTTCTTACTAACAGTCTTTCAACTTTTACAAGCATTGAGATTATCTGGATGTTTCCTGACCAGTTTCTGCAGCCCCTTCCAGAGATTCGGACCCAGTGGGTCTATGGGGCCAGGAATGTGAGGCCTGGAGCCTCACATGACTTTAATATACCAGGATAACACCACCTTCCATGCTACTCAGTAGTGCTGGCTTTCCATGGTGCCAATTCTGAGGGGATCATTTTGCCATTTTCAGGTTTATTTTTCTTTTAAAACATTGGCCATGTATTTATAACGTGTGTGTGTGTGTGTGTGTGTGTGTACAACCACATCAACAAAAATATCACTTCTACAGCCTCCAGGCACCACAACTATCAATGCCTTGGATCCAGAAAGGGAATCTATTAGCTTGAACCATGTGAAACTGTCAACACTGACTCTTTCTGACTTACAAGAACAGTGGGTTCACATTGGCCACAGAACTGGCAATCCCCTCTTTTCCTCATGACCGAACAGACACAACCCTGTCACCTCAAGAGACCTCTTAATGTCATGGCATTGGTTAGTCTTTATAATAATCTTGCAAGGTACTTTTGCAGAAAAGAAAACTCAGGTTCAGAGAAATTAAATAACATACCCAAGGCCAGGAGGCTATTCAGAAGTCTTGTTGCAAAATCAGGAACACCTGATCTGCCCGGGGGGCCTCTGTCCTTCTTTCCAAACCCCTGGGAACCCAGAGTTGACGTCAGAGCCTTAACATCCTCCAGCTGTCCAAGTCCTCTGTGACTGGGCAAACTCCCCCCCCACCTTCCGAGGGTCAGCAACATAGGACTCTCAATAAGCTTGCACAGTGGCTCCCAGCCCACCCAGCAGCACTGGAAGAAAAGAGAGTGGGGGCTCCCTAAAAAAAGCATGCAAATGGGATGCACATGTTAACTGACAAGAGAAATAGGACAACAACCCCCATCACATAGACACAGGACATAATGCCTGTGGATAACCATGGAGATTCCACACCCTATTCAGTGGTCTAGATTTCAAGAGTCAAAGAAGTAGAGAACACAGTTTATGAGACTGTTCTCAAAGTGACCTCCTTTTATGAAGTTTCATCACTTGACTGTATACCATACTGAATGAAAAAGGCACTAGAGTGTGCTAGCTCTACTAAAGATGAGCCAGACGTTCATGTGAGAGCTCTGTGTAGGTATAATTAATTTCATTCTGAATCAGAAATAAACCCAACAGAGATAATATATATTACTCCCTGTTAGGGAAACTTCTTACAGGTGATGCCATAGTTCTTTTAATTTATCAGTGACTAAAATCAAATCCCCCTAGAATCATGATAAACCTACCACATGATAAATTCCATTTTTAGCAAAATTCTGCTTTAGAACATAACTGATTAATACATTTCTATTATACATGATAAAATCACGGGCTTACTTTGATATGTTTAAGTAACAAAAGGTAATGCTTTTTCCTTTAAATTTAGCAACGAAATATCTACGTGCTAAGTTGCTAAGGGTACCAAGCACAAAACCTACAGCCTAGGCCTATTATTAACATTACTCCAGATACTTTAAGAAGTCAAACTTGATAGAAAAAAAAAAAAGCAGTAAGCATAAGTACTTTGATATTTTTCCTCCCCAAGGGAACTTCACTTCTGCATTCATTCAACAAATATATTAAGTAATTAATACACACTATACATTGCCCAGTGATTTGATTTTTTTTAAAGATTTTATTTGAGAGAGAGATTTGAGAGAGAGAGAGAGAATGAGAGATAGCATGAGAGGGAAGAGGTTCAGAGGGAGAAGCAGACTCCCTGCTCAGCAGGGAGCCCGATGTGGGACTCGATCCCAGGACTCCAGGATCATGACCTGAGCCGAAGGCAGTCACTTAACCAACTGAGCCACCCAGGCGCCCTTGATTTTTATATTATATATCATCAGTACTTATTTTTTTAAGAGAGGGAGGAGGCGAAGGGAAGGAGAGAGGGAGAGAACCTTTCTTTTTCCTCCTTATTGAATCATTTATTTCAATGTCAAAACACTTTCAATTATTTATTATTTAAATTCAAGCTAGTTAACATATTAGTTTCAGGGGTAGAATTTCATCAGTTGCATATAACACCCAGTGCTCATTTCATTAAGTGCCCTCCTTAATGTCCATCACCCAGTTACCCCATGCCCCTACCCGCCTCCCCTCCAGCAACCCTCAGTTTTTTCCCTAGAGTTAAGAGTCTCTTATGGTTGGCCTCTTTCTGTTTTTGTCATATTTTTTCCTCCCCTTCCCCTATGTTCATCAGTTTTGTTCCTTAAATTCCAAATATGAGTGAGATCATATGGTATTTGTCTTTCTCTGATTTATTTCACTTAGCATAATACCCTCTAGTCCCATCCATGTCATGACAAATGGCAAGATTTCATTCTTTTTGATGGCTAATACTCCATTTGTGTGTGTGTGTGTGTGTGTGTGTGTGTATGTGTGTGTTGTGTGTATCTTTAGCCATTCATTCACCAATGGAAACCTGGGCTCTTTCCATATTTTGGCTATTGTGAACACTGGGGTGCATGTGCCCCTTCAAATCACTATGTATCCTTTGAATAAATACCTAGTAGTGTAATTGCTGGGTCATAGGGTAGCTCTATTTTTAACTTTGTGAGGAACCTCCATACTGTTTCCCTGAGTGGCTGCACCAGTTTGCATTCCCACCAACAGTGTAAGAGGGTTCCCCTTTCTCCCCTCTCATGGAAGCCAATGCAGGGCTGGATTTCATAGCCCTGAGATCACGACCTGAGCCTAAATCAAGAGTTGGGAGCTTAACAAACTGAACCACCCAGGCACCCCATCAAGTAATGCTTTAGGCCACTTTATACTTTTGCGTCCAGAGAGTATAGAATGAGTTCATTTCAAGCATGTGGTTGGGACATGATTTAAAGTACCTCAAAATACTCCAACTGAGAAGAGAGATCAAACAGGATCCATCAAACACAGACTGCAAACAAGGTGTGGTCCAATTCCCTGCCTCCTGCTGTCAGAAGCCTACCTGTGAACCTGCCGTGGATTCCACAGCTGAAAGCTGGGGAGAGGGAATGGGGCCTCTGACTTCCACAGTAACGCAAACTAAAACACATTCTTCCCCTTGTATGCAATAAATCTGCTTTCTGCATACTGAATAGGAACGAGATCAAAATGAATATTCACCCATCTGAAAACAAACTGATGCTCTATAAGCTTTTATGCTTTGCAGCCCATAAAAAGTAAATGCTTTGCTTCTGCTTAGACTGTTGTATTCTGAAATAAATCAGTCTGTTAAACGGTGGCCTCTCCCTCCAAGGGAGATTCTAAAAACACATCTGTTTTGACAAGTGCCTGAAAAGTCTGCTCTTATGCATCCTCTCCCTCACATGCTGCAGTGACTGCCCTCTGTGACTTCCAGGTCACAGCCCTCCCCATCAAGCCCAGATATAAAGTGAGTGACACTGCCCTCCATCAGGTCCTCTCCCTCCCCTTGCTTCCAACACGTGGGTCTCAGATAAAAAGCTTTTAATGACACATTCGTCTTCTCTGTTTTAAGCAGGAAAATTAATGGCATCAGATTTCCAATGCTAATTGTAATGACTTCCTGAATGATATACCTAAACTGACAATGCCACAGAAGTCATCTCTTGCAGATGTAAGCACAGTATACAAGCCGTCACACACCTGCCTGTGGCTCTCCATTCCAGTCTTTTCTGGCCTCTTGCCAAAAGGCCTGATGGAGAAGGGCCCAAAGGTTAACATGAACTCTTACTTAGTTGGCAGATATATACTACTTCTTCTAGCTCCACTGCTATATATAGAATAGCAGCAACAGAGACAAAAAGAAGGAAAACGAGAAACTTAAAGTTGTCTTTGGGTCAGTGCTGAACTACAACCAACGAAAAATGATGACTATGAGAACTACAACTTCCACTAAAGAGTTTCATTTTACAGAGAAGAGTCAGTCACGTGGACAGGCAGATGAAGGTGCACGGGACAGCATGCCTCGCTTTGGCTGTGAGTGCCGGAAGCCTTCGGTGGGTAAGGCTGGGCCTCCCCTGGCTCAGACAGGTGGGTTTAAGGATGCAGCTACACCTAGTGCTCAGCTGCGGATCACAGCAGGAGGAGCAGGGAGGAGGCCAGTCAGCCTGGTGGAAAACACTCTGTAACTTGATTCTCTGAAAGGCTGGTGACAATGTTTTCAGGATAAATCTGTTCAAAACCTCACAATCGCTTTTGTTTACCCGGGGTGTTACATGACAGAGGTGGCAATGACTCTCTTTTTTGGATAACAGAAATACAAGGCTCTCTTTTAGGATATGCACCAACAGTACGCTAAAGAGATGAATAATGAAAACCTTTTATTTTCCATCAGGAAGTTGAGTTCATTTCCAAAGGCAAAGTTTCACATTTCCACATTAAAATGCCAAATTTCTGGCACATTAATTTCCACTTCTCCCCTAACAAAGTCCTTGTTTCTTTGTCAGTGGATTTTGAAACTTTTAATAAATGGACAAAGCATCGTAACTTTGTCTTTCTTACCTTGGCCCACTACCACCTCAATGCTCCCCTATAAAGGGCCTTTACAAACAGTAAGTGCTCGATATTTACTTTACCTAAAGGAATTATTCTGTAGGCACACTGGGCTATGCACTTATTACAACAAAACAAGTATCTTCTATACACAATACCCACCCATAGAAATTTCCAAAGGCTAATCATTACTGCAAAATTTAATTAAAACTTTATGTTGTGGTAAGTAAAATTACAGGAAACTTTTTCTATTTAAGTTTTACAACTGGCTGGATCCAATATCTTCCCCAGATAAGACTATTATTTGAAATGTCACACTGGCGGTTTCACCTAACACGCTGAGAGTTGTAGCGCAGGCACATCAGCCTGTTCATAATTTTGGCTGTGTTCATCAGGAGGGAGGCTAATAAGTGCATGAATGTGAAGTCTATTTTCACCCCTGGTTCTCTTTCAACTCTTATCAAGGGAGGCTGATCATGCAGGATGAGGATCCCAGTTCTTTCGGAAAAATAGTTCTTGGAGCATCAGAATGCCCTCAAGGCCTGTTCCAACACAGACAGCGGCCCGTCCCCCCTCACCCCTCCTCCAGTTTCAGATTCAGTAAGTCGGGGTCAGGGGAGGGGGGGGGCAAGTGATGCTCATGCCGCTGGTCCAAGGACAACACTTTCAGAACTACTTTTTTAGATCAACATTTCTCAAACTGTGGCCACAAACCAGGATTCCCTGGGGATGCTGTGAGACCCTCCATGAACCTTACACTCCAGAATCACCACAGCTCTGCCCCAGAAATCAACAGAGGGAAGGGCCACTCCAGGGGATCCTTGGGCACACTAAATTTTAAGAAGCACAAGTGTGAACACAGCTTGCTATCAACAGGGGCTCAATACCCCCAGGCCCTCCCCAAGGCCACCTAAAGCCACTAAGGTGCAAGATGTCAGCATGACCTATGTGCCCACGTGTCACTCATTTGATTACTTCCCCTTTCTTTTCCATAGGTTCCATCCTTAAGAGCAGAGAGAGCATAAGTGCAGTGACCCTCCTCTGCTAGGACCTCCAGAACTCACATCACGGATGCCTGAGCGCATAACACTTTTCTTCTCATGCCTGTTTTCTTCGATTCGCCTCTCACACACTTCAATTCCATGGTGGAGGTACTATAGACTCACTCCCAAGGTTGGTGACTAAAGCTTTCCTGCTCCCCACCCAACACCAGCCCTACTTATTTTCCTCTGTTGAGTTTTTCAGAGCTACAGAGTAAGCTCAGCCTTCCTGAGGACTAAACTGCAACCACAGCAGTATTTTAGAAGTATTTTGGGAACCTGAGAAGCTGCATCCTCTTAGGATGGGAGGTTTATATGATTTTGCATTTTTTTAAATGTTTCACTAGCGTATCTGAAACACATTAGTCATTAACCCTTTCCCACTTACAAAATAAACTTATTAATGTGTTATATTCATAAAGATAATAACTGAGATATGAAACTTAAGAAAGTTTGTGGGAAAGTTGGTTTTCAAAGAGAAGAATCTCAGAATGAAACTAAAGAGCATGGTGTGGTAGACACCACCCTTCAGAAAAATGTTATACTGCCAAGAAAAATACGTAACTACATATTATCATGCCTGACCCCTAGCTGAAAACCACGTCTTGCGATATTTAATTGATACATGCTCATTCTAGAAACCTTAATAAATCCTGAAACAAAAACTGAAAGGAAGCCATACTCAATTCAAAGCAGTTTCTCTACCAAACAGACACATAAAACCTATCAGTTCCTAGAATGTACTATAATTGTTACAGAACTATCATGGAAAAATTCAAATAACTTCTATATAAGTGAAACAGAAAATACTTAAATTTTAAAACCAACCTTTGCCAAAACTAAAGGCTATGCTTCTTTCATACATGGTTTATTTAATCTGAAGGCATAAATCAGATTACTTGTTTATTAAGGAAAGTTCTTTTAGAATTACTCAAGTTATATACACACTTACCCATATATCACAATATGTAAGTAACTTCACTCCCAAAAAAACTGCATAAAAACCCTTTGGAAACTTGAGAGACTAAAACCTGTAATTTTCCAGATCAGAACAATTTATTACACTCAAGCAATAAATACTTCCCTACATACACATAACACTAAAAATGTTATAGTAATTTCTTGGCATATTTCTTTCATGCTCACTGATTTAAATTTGAAGTATTTTCATCATATGAATTATCAATCTAGTTAAAGCACTGTAAAATTGTAAAATGTCATAACTATTGTTACCTGAAAAAGAAAAATAAATCACATTGCTAAATAAATCTATTCCCACTTTTTGTAAAGGGTACTTTAATATTTTGTATTTTAAAGTAATTTAGACTTAACAGAAAAGTTGCAAAAAATATATAGATTTCAAGCTTTACCCACCTTCCCCTAACATTTACATCTGACATAATCCTCGTAGAATTTCCAAAATTAAGAAATTAAACACTGGTACTGTACTACTAACTAAACTATAGACTTCGTTCCAATGTTGCCTGTTTTCCCACAAATATCCTTAAAAGTATTTTTTAAATAAATTTTTTCCACAAGAATCCCAAATTCACAAGGTTGTGTTAAGGTTTAATTTATTCCAAATACTGTGGAAGAAACAAAGGGCCAAACCTGTTTGTATTTCTATCTCTGCAAACCAAAGTTTGCTTAAGAGAACTTAACACATCAGATCTATTATAATGTAAAACTAAATACTTTGTTGTATAATATATATTACAACTCAGCTTTTAAGAATTTGGGTCAAAGAGGAATGACTTGCCAGCTATTTGGCTTCTCACCATGGAAAAGAGAATTTCAAACAAAAGTAAAATGATTTCGCTTCCTTGAGTCTGACTCCATTCCTTTTTACAAAAGTTATTTTTAATGACCATTAAAAACCTAGAAGGCAGAAAGTGAGCCTCCAATAAGAATACTGGCATTAGAAATTCCCAGATTAACAAATTAGAAATTGTACAGATGGAAAACAATTTTTAAAATGGAATGTTTATAGTAAATAGTCCACATGAACCACAAACTGAATTCTTTTTTTCTTCCAATAAGTTTAGCACTCCATTTCTGATCTCTGAATCCAAACTCCCTATAGTCCATCTCCAGAAATTATTGATTAATAACCATATAAATTCCAAACCCTTCCCAAAGAGGACAGGAGATTGAGAGCACTGCAGAAGGGGAAGAGCAAAGTCCCATGTGTATAAATCTCAGTCGCACAAAAAAAACCACACTGATCACATAAAATCTCATGATTTGGGCCATTGTGTAGCCTAAGGAGAACCCCTTGTGAAAAATGTTCATTTCAAAGTCAGGGAAATGCCAGCCAAGTCTAACTTCCTACAATCATCCCTCTCCCTCCCTTCTGTGTCAGTTTAATTCATGTACAGTGTGAATACTTGCAAATGACCAGCATTCACATCAACATTTTATTCAACAAACTGTGCTTGCCTGTTAGACCTAAGACTTCATGCTAAATGTTTTATGGGGAACCAAGAAGGAAAAAAGTATTGACCTAGCCTTCAAGGAGCTTACAATCTATCTCCTCTATCCCTAAATTGATTATCACAGCAGGTGTGTCAGGTGAAAAGCAGCCAATTATTATAACATTCCAGAAGAATCCTAAAAAGAAATAAGTATCAATGTCACTCATAACTTTCCCAACATACACAGAGAAACTGACTTTTCCAAAGCATTAGGAGCCCCACACCTACACTATCTAAATGTAAAGTGGAGAGAAAAAACATAATGCACAACATATCTGATCGTTGCATACACAAAATTTGCCAACTTCAAATATTTACAATTTCAACATTTCAACATAATCTCTTGGATACCGCGCTTCATTCCCTCTTTGCCCACTAACATACTAGGATAACTCAGAAAGCACACCCCAGTTAATGGTATAACAAATAGGATGATGTATTTCCTCTGAAAGAAAAAAAAATATGGCTAAATTTTAGTAAAAGTCTCTTAGGGTTTGACATTTTAAATCAGCCTTCACAAGGACACAGGTCAGTACTACCTAATGCTGAACTCTTTTTTAACGATAAAAGGACTGATGCTTTAAATAAGCTACATAAATACTTGTTTCCATCCCCTTGCACACAACTTAAAAATCCACCCAAACGCTACTTGACAGGCTTAACTTTAAACAAATCTCTGCCAGAGAGTTATGAATCTTAATACAGAGAAGACCATCACTAAGGCCCTCATATTTGGCTTCTAACATTAACGAGTTACAAGGCTCTAAAACTGATGAGTTGACTCCATAATTTGCTAATAAGAAAAAATGGAGGTCAAAATTTGCATCAATTTTATATCAGACAGCAGTGTATCGTTTTAAGTCCTCTGGAGCACGTGCAATTACCAGTTAAGGAAATATTACACTTAGGGAAAGGGTATTTCTTTATTGAAGTTGACAGTTTGCATTTCACAGTACAGAGCAAACTGCCAACCACAATCTCATTTTCATCTTTGCGGCCAACTGTGGTCAAGGGTCCTGGAGCTCAACAACACACAGGACACAGGCATCTGTGCCTATCTATGTGTACCGAGGACTCCAAGAAAGTAAAAATTTATGTTTCCAGAGATCAGACAGCCAAACATCTCCAATGTTTAGAATATACATTTTACCGTCAGTGAAAAAACCCTTCCCCAAAACAAAATTTTAAAGGTCCAACTTACTCATTCCTCCCTAATAAACATAGAAACCTGTTTTGCAACCAAAGTTTATGGCCGAATAGTGGGGGTTTTATTATATTAAAAACAAGAAGCCCAGGTCCACCATTATACGTGGACCTTAATGAAACTAATATATATGAAAAAGTGTGCAAATGTGCACGCGTCTGCCGTGCGCCCACATGTGTGCTCCAGATACTGATGACAATTTAGAGGTAAGCCCTGTAACACTGTGCGGCATTGGGCCCACGCCTGACCCCCACGCCTGGGGTCTACAGGTCCTCTCCGCATGGGCTTCTCCCGGCTCGGCACGCCCCCGCGCGCGTTAGCAAACACGCGCGCGCGGGTGCACACACACACACACACACTTGCACGCACAGTCCCTCTCCTTCCCACCTGGGACCCCGGGCGGCGGGGCTGGGTTAACAAGTTGCCACTGGCCGCAGCGCTCCGCTGGGGACCGAGGGCGGGTAGGTGGGGCCCGGAGAACGCAAGGCCGCGTTGGTCCGGGGCCTGGGAGCCTGGACGCTCCCTCCTGGGCTGCCGGGTCCTCACGCTGGGACCGATGAGAAACGCCCGCCCAGGCTCTCTCGAGCCGCCGCGCGACCGTCTCAATAAGCCGGGGTCACCGGCCGCGAGGGGCTGGGGCCGGCGGCAGGAAGGGCAGGGCGCCGGACGAACGCCACCACCGTAGGGGCTGCCGGGTCTGGACGATCGCCGCGAGCGCAGCCAGGAACCGGCGACCCGGCCTGGCCGCTGCTCCGGGTCGTAGGGATCGCGCAGCGCCCACGCCCGGCGGCCCCCGGCTGCCGCGCCGAACTTCAAGCAAAGTTTTCTGCTGTTCCTCCAGGAGCCGGCCGGGGACTCGGAGTGGCAGCGGTCCGCCCCAAGCACGAGGCCAGGCCGCGGGGGGCGGTGGCGAGACGAGGGTCCGGGCTTTGAGGCTAGTGCTCGGGGCTCGACCGCTCCTGCCGCCCGAGTTGCCGGTGCCCGCCCTCCCCGCCTGCCCCTTGCCCAGCGCCGGCTAACGGACAGCAGCTGTGCCGGGCCCGCCGCGCCCCCGCCCCGGACCCGCTGCCCGCCTCGGGCTCTCCAGGCCGGGGAGCTGCCGGCGTCCCGGGCCCCCGCTTCGGCCCTCGCATCCCCGGCGGCGGCACAAACGGTCCCACCTACCTGAAAACGTATCCCCTGCCGCAGTTAGCAAAAGTCCGGCCAAAGTCGCCAGGCATGTCCCAAGTCTCCTCATGTTGCCGAGTGCGCGCCGGGCCGCTCCCAGGCGGCGCTGGGTGGGCGCGCGAGGGCGGAGGGCGGACGGGAGCTTGGGTTTTCAGGCAGCCAGAAGAGAAAGGTAAACAGCCAAAAACACCGCCGGAGCCCCAAAGTGTCAACAGTTGCAGAAGTCCGAACTCCGGCAGCTCCAGAGGCCAGGGGAGAGGGTCCTGGCTCCTCTTCCCCTGCCGCCTGCCCCACTCGGCGTCTGGCGCGGCTGCGAGAGGGAGCGGAGGGCGCGCCCGCGGAGCCAAAATCCGCCCTCCGTTCCGGCGCCTGCACCCGCCGCCGCTCTCCTTCCCCTGCTCGGGACTCGAGCCGCCGGCGCCGGCCGTGGCCGTGGCGCTGGCCGCGCGCGTCCTGCCCGCCGCCTCTGCGCCCCCAGCCGCGAGCCCAGCCCCGGGGGCGGCGGTGCGCCGATGGCTGAGCCCGCGCCGGCTCTGCGCGGGGCTCTTGCTCCGCGACTGAATGGCTGTGCCCCGCAGGCCGGCTGAAGGGAGCGCCCACGTCACGGCCGCCCGGCACCGCCGCGGCCCGCTAGAGGGCGTGAGCGCCCAACCCCGCCGGCCCGCGCCCCGGCGCTCCGCAGCCGCGGCGTCTCCGGGAAGGAGCTCGACTGGGGGCGGCCGCCGCCGCCGCCAGTGCGGCGTCACCCGCGCAGAGAGGAGCGGCGACACCGCTTCCACCCTCTCCCTCTCCCTTCTTTCCCCAGCCGCGTTTTCTGCTCTATGCTTGGCTTCCGGGAGGGTGACTGTGTGAGGGCTGCGCCTCAGCCAGAAGTTTGTCCCGGGTCACGAACACCTAGTAGTTTGTACGAGCGGCGGGCGGGACCAGCGGCCTGCGGCCCCGCGGGCGCGGCGAAGCAGCTCCGTCCCCGCCGCCCGCCGCCGGACGGCGGTGTCGCCGAGCAGGGCCGGCTTTGCCCCGGCGTCGCAGGGCCCGCGCTCCCCGGCGGCCGCGGGGAAGGCGAGCCGGCAGATCGAGCAGGCTCCGAGGGGCCGCGGCCGGAGCGAAGTTGGCGGGCGCCCGCGAGCGCCGCGACCCCGCAGCGCGCCAGCCTGCCGGGCCGGCCCGCCAACACAGAAGCGCCTGTCCCCGGGGCCCCGGCAGTCGCGAGGTTGCCCCGCGTGGGCCGGAGCGAGCCGCGGGCAATGCCCCGAAGGCGGTGGTCACGCCGAAACGAGGCTTTGGACGTAACCTCTGATTTCTGTAAGAGGTGCAAAGTGTTGGGGAACGGGTGCGGAGGAGGCGGAGGAGGCGTGGGTAATGAATCAAACCATGTCTTGAAATAGTTAATTTACCATTTTGTGCTTGGGATGACTATTTTATTAATTTAAAAGCTTCTGATGCTTCAGTAAAGAGGTTCGCTTTAATCAAATTAAAAAAAAAAAGGTGATTCTTCTCTCTCCCCGAGAATAATAAGCACACTGAGCCAACACCCCCCAGCTGGAGATGCCAGTCCTAGCTAATAAACGCAATAGAGGGGCTTGGGAAGAGGTTAAATTAGAAACCGAAGTAACTAACGAAAATAACACAAGTGTTGTAGCACGGGCAATGACACGGGCCAAAAGGCAAACCCATGATGCAGGTGTGCCCCAGAGCTCTCCTGCACTGCTTCCACCTAGTGCTTATAAAAGCCCCAAAAGTACATTGATCCCACGCTGACCTCCACGCGGCCTCCAGCGGACCCCAGAACCAACAGACAAGAACCTCGCCGGGGCAAATTTTGGGACTAGAGGACTTTTGCTTTTGGTGTCCCAACCAAAAACTCCTTCAGGAATTCCACTTACTGGATCCTTATGAGAAGTGCTCTTTAAAGGGCTCCATATTAATCATTTACTTTTTAATGATTTTACATCATCCTGCTACTTCTCACAAATATGTACTTGTTGAGCCTTATCTTTAAACGCAAAATGAACAGTTGAAGTATCAAAGCAGGAAGGGAGCTACATACCTCAAAGGATCAGCAAGTGAGGACAGTCCAATCTGCAACCTGGGCTTCCCATTTATTAAGGGCATGTGTGCGCTGTGATGGAGCCTAAATTTGCCTTTTTTGAATGGTAATGTACTTGCCAATGCAACTTTTATGCTGGGAGATGCATGGAGCATCCAGATAAGGAGGTAAAAGTCAATCTAGTTGCTTTCTTTTTTAGTAACTTCCTTAAACTTGGTGAAGTTAATATTAGGGTAGGATTTCCTTTGCAAACTACGTTAATTCTTTCAGCAAATATCTCTTAGGGCCATACTATATGCCAGACACTATGGTGCATGCTGGAGGTTGTCTTAGGCTGGGCTCCCCCAGAAAAAGACCTGGAGGTGAGGATTTATGTGCAAGTGATATCTACTAGGGAACTAATCCCAGGAAGCAGTACGAGAGGAATTGGAAAGTGAGACAAAGGGGCAAAATTAAATAAAATAAGCCAATATACGTATGTCAATAAGCAGGTTACCGCTGTGGACAACTGGGAGTCACCCCCCCTAGGGACCTCAGAAGAAAGTATGGAACAGCCTTAGCGTGGAGCACCCACGGGCAAGGAATATGGAAGGTGCCTTGGTGGTGGGTTGGGAGGCAGCTGTACTTGTAGCTTTTCTTTGCACCAGAGGAGAGAAAGCCCTGCAGAGATTCCAACTACGGCTACCCTGGTAACCTGATGATACCCTGTCCCTTCTTCCTGTTACTTAAAGCTTAGTGGGAGGGTCAATGAGTTTGTGTTATCTGTTTCCTAAACATTACAACGTTAAGCCTCTACCCATAGAAGCCTGCAATCCACATTGCAAGCAGTGACAGATTTTTACCAGGGGCTCTTTCTGTTTGCATTTCTTGACAACTGTTTATTTACTCTCTAACCGATAGGTAACTGGTCAAAGCAACTTTGAGCCCAAATAGAAGGCCTCTATTGAAAATGAATGGATTAGACTTTCCCTAAGGAAGGGACACTGTAGGAATCCTCCCAGTGGGACATTTGCTTTCACTTCTTTTTTCAGCAGGCAAGATTTTTTGTTTTAGTCAAACCACAGGATACTCATGGCTCTCTGGAGACAATAGTGACAATTTACAGAATGGCTGGTCAGAGTCAGGGCTTTCAAGCCAGCCCCTAATATTGGTGGGCTTGGGGCAAGAGTATATAAATGGAGACGCATCATATGTCAATATCTCAAAGTTATTAATCAAGTTAGCATATTATTATACATGTGTTGTATTTTCCTACCCTGACAAATTTAACAAAAATATTGAAAGGTCAGAAAATCTATAATTTTTATTTGAGAAAAGCCAGCAAGATATCAGACATCTGAATATATCATTATGCACATTTAGATCTTCTGCTGATACTCTGACTACATGAAGAAGTAATCAAAACATAGATGATTCATACAATAATATTTATAAAATTGATTTTCCCCTTTATTTTAAAATCACTAATATGTTCCTATAAACAAGATTGTCACATAATTTGTATTCTCGTGTCAGCAGTGATCTGACTCTATGCCGTTCTGTGTGTGAGAACCCAGTCACATAACAGTTTTGTTTCTCAGTGGCACAAACAAGTGCTCAGGAGCCACATATGGCTAGTGGTCACTGTATTCGACAGCACAGATATGGAACATTTTTATTATCACAGAAAATTCTATTGGACATCAATGCTAAAAGATTGCTGTATTCAAATTATATAACATTTGAATATATATTTTCATCAATAATGTCAATTAAAATTTTTAAATCAGAAAAGTAAAATTACCATCCTATAATTGTTGAAAGTTATTTCCTTCCAAATGGTTCAAAGTTATCAGAATTAAAATGCAAACTACAGATTATGATTATGAATACCAACATTGAAATAAATAAAAATTATTCAGAAAAGGCTTAAAATTTTTACTTACCATTTGAAAATTCAATTATACCTTATTAATTTTGTACTAAAATGGAAACCTACCCTATTAGCAATTCTAGCACATCGACCCCTGTGTCAATGTAAAGAATCAGTATCATGTTTCACATGTTATATTTTAACAGTAATATTACTTAATTTGGGACATATTCCTCAATCACCATGCTCAACTATATGCACATACTATACTAATGTGTGACTCTTTCCAGAACCATGAATTAGAACATGAAGAGAAGCAAGAAAATTAATGGTTGGCACTACTAGGAAATACTTCTCATTATTTAAAACGGTTCAGTATTCTTGCTATCTGAAAGGAAGGACTTGATTTTTAATTAATTTGACTTTTCTTTTAACTAAATGTCTCTGATACTACATCATCTACACACTACACACATCTACACTACCTAGGAGTGTCCATCTGCCATGTTACGGCACAGGGAAAACCACAGTGCTGTTTCAGGTCCATGGGACAAAAGTTGTAAAGTTTCTCTGAGGCCTGAATAGAGCTGGTTTTGAGATCAGATGTTTAGGGTCCTGTTTTATGCTCTGTCATCACTGAACACCAGAACCCTAGTGACAGAGGTGACCATGTGTCCCTTAATAAATTCATTTGTATAGGTTGTGATACTCAGGGCCCTGTGAGGCACACACTCAGGGCAGGAGCCCACTTTGCTGGGTCTGCAGGCAGAACTGCCAACTATCCGTATGCAATGATGATATCTTTTTGCAGTAATTACTCTGTTCTTGAAACTTGTCCAAACCTCACTAAAGTCAAAATGTAAATTAAAAAAAAAAGGAAACTGATCTGACCATAACACATCCCTACCTATCTGAAATGTTATGCTAAATTTCAAGGTTAACCATATGCAGAAAGTTCCTAGCCATCCAAAGTACCAGGCCCACCAAAAAGCATAGACAGAATCATTTAAATATCTGCCAAGGTCACTTAATTGGAGCTGTCATGACCCAGCAGAAAAGGAAAAGAAAAGATTGTGATTGTTTCTGCTACTCATATTCTCATTTCTAGGCCTTGCTGCAATGATTGATTACCATTTTTAGAAGTGTATTTAGATTCTGAGAGTGTATATTGAGATAAGAAATGTAAATAAGCATGCTTGTATAGGTTTCCCCAATGATGTACTGTATACTCTTTCCTTGATGAACGATAGGGTGTCCTCGAAAAAAAGGGAAGAATGGAAAGAAGGAAGGAGAGCGGGATGGATGGATGAAAGAAGGGAGAGAGGAAGGATGAATGGGGGAAAGAAGGAGAGAGAGGGAGTCAGAGACACAGATAGCTAGCTCAGGATTTGGAGTCCAACTTGATTGAGTCCCAACAGTGTGATTTAAGTTAGTTAATTTCTGTCCCCTGGCTGTGGAAATGGTATCACATGTGAAACTGTGTGAACTGGGAGGCACTGAACAAACCTGGTATGTTCATTGTGTTGATCTCTGGCTAAGCAAGGCTTTAAGGGAACATCGCATCCCATTCTCTGCCCGCCCCCAGCCCCCGGCCATTTGTCTTTACCTCTGGGAAGCGTGAGCCAGGGGGCAGCAGTGGGGAAACTGGACACAGTGATATGCAGAGCGCTGCACTGTACACACACGCGCCGTTGGATTCTACTCTGCCTGGTCATGAGAGGAGCAGAGATAACTTTTCACCCAGCACTTCACAGGTTCACTCACTTCTGAATGTGTATCTCATCACGTAGGCATTTTCTCATCTCACAGCCATCACGATGAGGGTGAGTACGGTATAGTAAGATATTTTGAGGGAGAGGGAGAGGGAGAGACCACATTCACATAACTTTTATTACAGTATATTGTTATAATTGTTCTATGCTATTATTGGTTGGTTAATCCCTTACTGGGCCTAATTTATAAATTACATTTTTAACATAGGTATCTCTATATAGAAAAACACGTAGGATACATAGGACTCAGTACCATCTGTGGTTTCAGGCATGCACTGGGGGCCTTGGAGGGTATTTCGATTCCTGGAAAATAAAGGGTGGGGGGAGACTATACTGTACATGAAACCTGAGAGAATGAGATGAAAATGAAGAACACATCGTTCATTAGTTTTTCACAAGGGTCAGAAGGAACCAGGCCATTTAAACTTTCACCAATGAAACCCTGTTCTCACCTGAACAGAAGAAGAAAGAACGGGGGCAGGTGCCCTTTTCTGTAGCTGCTTAATCCTACCTAAGGTCAGAACCTGTCACTGACAAAAGGCAAAGCTCATCCAAGCACAGTTCAAAGCTACCTTTGTATAAAGGCTTAAATCACTAGGATAAATTTTTAGATGCCTCGGGAATTCCTTCTCATGGCCTAATTAAAAGGGAAGAAGTAATAGGTTTGAGTTCTTTGCTTTGCCCATAATACCCTGGGAATATAAATTAATCTCCTGAAATGTTGATACTAGGGCAATGAATTTGCATATTCTTTTTAAAAACCTTAACGCTCACACCATTAGTCCGTGTGACATTGAGCAAGTCATTTAACCTCTCTGTGTTTCAGCTTCCTTATCAGTAAAATGAAAGTAATAATTGTGCCCATTTCACAGAGTTATGAGAATTAAATGAGATAATAATGTAAAGCATTTAACACAGTTCTTGCTGCATTATTAGTGACATACAAGTTCTTGTTATTAACCACTGATTTTAAAATCAAATACTAAAGAGAGTCTAGATGCCCAGAGTTCTATGCTGGGGTTCTGTAGGTAGACATGGGGTAGAAATATCTAACTGGGCCCAGATACCAGTTAGATGGGAAGACCTTCAACAGATATTCCTGTCCCTTCTCATCAGACTCTTCTCTGGGGCATAACTGCAGTTATATCAGCTGCCAGATCCAACAGCAGATTATATGCAGTAAAACTACACGGTTTATCATGGTAGGCCCTTCCTGTTTGCTCATCTGCAAAATGAGAAGAGTGGTTTCTGTCTTGTCTACCCCATCGCACTGTAAGAGAGTTGATGTCAGTGTGCATGAACTTTCTTTATAAACAGGCCCCTCAATTAATGAACTTAAAGTTTATTATGTAGCTCTTCTAGGCAATTTTGCCACGTGGGGCTGAAAGTTCACAATTTGCAAATAGGTCATATTTTTAAAAAAAATCTGTTTCTGATGGGAACTTTTACCTTTTCACTATTTTAGATAAAATAGAGAGGTAGGTTGATTTTCTTGAAAAATTCCCTACTTAGTTGTGGGGTCCATAGCAAGATGGATCCTACTTGGTGATCTCAGTACACTAGAAGATGTCATTTTTTTCCAGCCATGTCCAAACTGGAGTTCCCAGAATAGTAGAAACAGGAAGTGCCTGCCGGAGAATCTCTGGAACAGTCTGATTTCTGTCACCTCTGCGGGCTGTTTTGTATACTGTGCAAGGAGGGACACCTCTCAGGGTGACTTCCCTGCTCTGTGTCGGCAGGACACTAGGGCTACTTTATACTGAGGGGCCCTCTGGGGAAACAGGTCACACGGTGCCCTTTCCTTCCACTGCCGCATCCTGCAGGAGGGGACACAAAGCCCGCACAGAAGCACCCCTCTGGCCAGAATAGCCTGTCAGCCCTGCCCCCTCTGGGACAGGAGAGCCCCACGGCAGGCTCTTTCCTGTCTGGAAGCTGGGCTCTCTCTACACCACCAGCAGCACTGAGGACATTAGTCTCAGTCAGCACCCTCCCACACACACATCAGGGGTGGTTTGGGGGCTGGTTCCGTGGATATGGAAAAAGACCAAGAAAGAAACTGATTTAGGAGGATTTCATCAGAGTCCTCCAGCGATCACTGTACAGTCTCTCTCCTTCTTGTGTTTAAGTCACCAAGAAGTCCTAGAAGAAAACATTTTCTGCGATCTCTTTTTGGAGCTGGGAAGCATCACACTCTGAGAGTGTGAAATGACACTTCGCCTCCAGAACCACGGTCAGTTCAAAGGCACAGGCTCCAGCCTACCACGCAGCAGCTCCTTTCCACGTGGGGATTCATTAAAGGAGAGAGTGAGTGTCTTTGTGTCCCTCTCTTTTCCCCAGAGGCTTTGAACTAATGTTTTATATTAGTTCTTGTGCCTTTGTATAAGATAACTGTTTTTCTCAGAACACAGTTTGGAGATTAGTGGGATTTTCCAAAACTTGGGGTGGAAATCATGGCACTGATTCCTTTCCTGTGGATCCTTATTTTCTTTTTATTTCACTTTCTTTACAACAAATCCTTTGAAGTCAATAGGTATATTCCTAAAGCTCTGCTTGACTAATACTATTAAGAAACATTACGCCAACAGTGTCAGTCCTACCTCAGATTAAATTATTGCAACAATGGAGTCCTAGGTCCTGTGATCTGTAATAAGGCTGAGTTTCCCGTAGAATATGAAAAAAACATTTCACTGTTAACATCAAAGAAAAGATCATCTTTACTTTCTCTTCATCTCAGATATTTTAAAGTTTCCAAATGTTGCATTTTGAATTGATTTCTAGACAGTCATTACAGTCAAGTTGAGACAAGCCTTAGAGGAAAACATTCAGACTTATTTCAGTATGATTTTGGGGCTAACATTTATGGAAGGCTTACTATGAACAAAGCCTTTTGCCAGGGCATTAAAACTCTGAAAGACAGGTATGTTCATCATGCCCATTTTAGAGATGAGAAAACTGAGGACTAGAATAGAATGACTTAGATCGTATAAAGATAAGACAAAATTAGACAATGGGTGCCAACCTACTCACCGGAGGAGCTGCAATTTATGGGCAAATATTCTAATTCTGGGAGCTCCTTTCCCTGCCACTCTGCTGCATTTCCGTCTTCATCTTTGTCTCTTTTCCGGCCATAAATTCTTCATCAAATTGTTGTCTGACATGCTATCCTTTGGCCACACCCTGTACCTATCTTTGTTTATATGATGATCCAGAAGCTTCCATCTAAGTGTTATCTACTCTTAAAGGATGTAGAGTTAGGATTGCAATCATCAGTGGATAACAGAAAACCCAGCCAATAAAGAGCATCCTACTAAAGAATGAATGGGTCAACCAGGAAATTAAAGAAGAATTAAAAAAAATTCATGGAAACCAATGAAAATGAAAACACAACTGTTCAAACTCTTTGGGATACAGCAAAGGCAGTCCTGAGAGGAAAGTATATAGCAATACAAGCCTTTCTCAAGACACAAGAAAGGTCTCAAATACACAACCTAACTCTACACCTAAAGGAGCTGGAGAAAGAACAGCACATAAAGCCTAAACCCAGCAGGAGAAGAGAAATAATAAAGATCAGAGCAGAAATCAATGAAATAGAAACCAAAAGAACAGTAGAACCGATCCACGAAACTAGGAGCTGGTTCTTTGAAAGAATTCACAAGATTGATAAACCCCTGGCCAGACTTATCAAAAAGAAAAGAGAAATGACCCAAATCAACAAAATCATGAATGAGAGAGGAGCGATCACAACCAACACCAAAGAAACACAAACAATTATAAGAACATATTATGAGCAACTCTATGCCAGCAAATTAGATAACCTGGAAGAAATGGATGCATTCCTAGAGATGTATCAACTACCAAAACTGAACCAGGAAGAAATAGAAAACCTGAACAGACCTATAACCACTAAGGAAATTGAAGCAGTCATCAAAAATCTCCCAACAAACAAAAGCCCAGGGCCAGATGGCTTCCCAGGGGAATTCTATCAGACATTTAAAGAAGAATTAATACCTATTCTCCTGAAACTGTTCCAAAAAATAGAAATGGAAGGAAAACTTCCAAACTCATTTTATGAGGCCACCATCACCTTGATCCCAAAACCAAAGACCCCATCAAAAATGAGAATTACAGACCAATATCCTTGATGAACATGGATGCAAAAATTCTCACCAAAATACTAGCCAATAGGATCCAACAGTACATTAAAAGGATTATTCACCATGATCAAGTGGGATTTATCCCTGGACTGCAAGGCTGGTTCAACATCCGCAAATCAATCAATGTGATACAATACATTAACAAAAGAAAGAACAAGAATCATATGATCCTCTCAAGAGATGCAGAAAAAGCATTTGACAAAGCACAGCATCCTTTCTTGATCAAAACTCTTCAGAGTATAGGGATAGAGGGTACATACCTCAACATCATAAAAGCCATCCATGAAAAACCTACAGCGAATATCATTCTCAATGGGGAAAAGCTGAGAGCTTTTCCCTTAAGGTCAGGAACACGGCAGGGATGTCCACTCTCACCACTGCTATTCAACATAGTACTAGAAGTCCTAGCCACAGCAATCAGACAACAAAAAGAAATCAAAGGCATAAAAATAGGCAAAGAGGAAGTCAAACTTCACTCTTTGCAGATGATATGATACTGTGTGTGGAAAACCCAAAAGACTCCACCCCAAAACTGCTAGAACTCATACAGGAATTCAGTCAAGTAGCAGGATATAAAATCAATGCACTGAAATCAGTGGCATTCCTATACACCAACAACAAGACAGAAGAGAGACAAATCAAGGAGTCGATCCCATTTACAATTGCACCCAAAACCATAAGATACCTAGGAATAAATTTAACCAAAGAGGCAAAGGATCTGTACTCAGAAAACTATAAAATACTCATGAAAGAAATTGAAGAAGACACAAAGAAATGGAAAAATGTTCCATGCTCATGGATTGGAAGAACAAACATTGTGAAGATGTCAATGCTACCTAGAGCAATCTACACATTCAATGCAATCCCCATCAAAATACCCTCTACTTTTTTCAAAGAAATGGAACAAATAATCCTAAAATTTGTATGGAACCAGAAGAGACCCAAAATAGCCAGAGGAATATTGAAAAAGAAAAGCAAAGCTGGCGGCATCACAATTCCAGACTTCCAGCTCTATTACAAAGCTGTCATCATCAAGACAGTATGGTACTGGCACAAAAACAGACACATAGATCAATGGAACAGAATCGAGAGCCCAGAAATGGACCCTCAACTCTATGGTCAACTCATCTTTGACAAAGCAGGAAAGAATGTTCAATGGAAAAAAGACAGTCTCTTCAACAAATGGTGTTGGGAACATTGGACAGCCACACGCAGAAGAATGAAACTGGACCATTTCCTTACACCACACACAAAAACAGACTCCAAATGGTTGAAAGACCTAAACGTGAGACAGGAGTCCATCAAAATCCTAAAGGAGAAGACAGGTAGCAACCTCTTCGACCTCAGCCGCAGCAACTTCTTCCTAGAAACATCGCCAAAGGCAAGGGAAGCAAGGGCAAAAATGAACTCTTGGGATTTCATCAAGATAAAAAGCTTTTGCACAGCAAAAGAAACAGTCCACAAAACCAAAAGACAACCGACAGAATGGGAGAAAATATTTGCAAATGACATATCAGATAAAGGGCTAGTATCCAAAATCTATAAAGAACTTATCAAACTCAACACCCAAAGAACAAATAATCCAATCAAGAAATGGGCAGAAGACAGGAACAGACATTTTTCCAAAGAAGACATCCAAATGGCCGACAGACATATGAAAAAGTGCTCAACATCGCTCGGCATCAGGGAAATCCAAATCAAAACCTCAATAAGATACCACCTCACACCAGTCAGAATGGCTAAAATGAACAAGTCAGGAAACGACAGATGTTGGTGGGGATGCGGAGAAAGGGGAACCCTCCTACACTGTTGGTGGGAATGCAAGCTGGTGCAACCCCTCTGGAAAACAGTATGGAGGTTCCTCAAACAGTTGAAAATAGAGCTACCGTCCGATCCAGCAATTGCACTACTGGGTATTTACCCCAAAGATACAAATGTAGGGATCTGAAGGGGTACATGCACCCCGATGTTTATAGCAGCAATGTCCACAATAGCCAAACTGTGGAAAGAGCCAAGATGTCCATCGACAGATGAATGGATAAAGAAGCTGTGGTATATATACACAATGGAATATTATGCAGCCATCAAAAGGAATGAGATCTTGCCATTTGCAACGACGTGGATGGAACCGGAGGGTGTTATGCTGAGTGAAATAAGTCAATCAGAGAAAGACATGTATCATATGACCTCACTGATATGAGAAATTCTTAATCTCAGGAAACAAACTGAGGGTTGCTGGAGTGGTGGGGGTGGGAGGGATGGGGTGGCTGGGTGATAGACATTGGGGAGGGTATGTGCTATGGTGAGCGCTGTGAATTGTGCAAGACTGTTGAATCACAGATCTGTACTTCTGAAACAAATAATGCAACATATGTTAAGAAAAAAGAAAAAGAAGAAGATAGCAGGAGGGGAAGAATGAAGGGGAGTAAGTCGGAGGGGGAGACGAACCATGAGAGAGGATGGACTCAAAAACAAACTGAGGGTTCTAGAGGGGAGGGGGTGGGGGGATGAGTTAGTCTGGTGATGGGAATTAAAGAGGGCAAATTCTGCGTGGAGCACTGGGTGTTATGCACACACAATGAATCATGGAACACTACATCAAGAACTAATGATGTAGTGTATGGTGATTAACATAACAATAAAAAAATAAAAAAAGAACTAATGATGTAATGTATGATGATTAACATAACAATAAAAAATAAAAAAAAAAAGAAATCCCAGCCAACACTGGCATATAGAATAATGGCTAAATGTATGAGGCTAAAGGAATGAGTAGCACACTGCCTGAGTTCAAAGCGCAACTTCTGCACTCACTGAGTAACTTGGGTAAATTATTCAACTTTTCTCTTGCTCAGTTTGCTCATCTAAAAACAGAACAACAATGGTACTCAATCTGTTACGTTCTTAAGAGGATTAACTATGAATTTAAGTCAACTGCTTAGAAAATGCTAATAAAGTAAGTCACCATTATCTAGTTTCTCACATAGGGGTAGGCAGCTCAGGTCTACCTGAGACCGTACCACCATGCCATTGAGGACCCAGATTCCTCCTGTGTTACTGCTCGTTCTCAGCCTTGCAAAACATAAGTGCATCCCTCTGCATTCCAGGCAGAAAGAAAGAGGAAAGGCAAGGGACCAAATGACTTCTTGTGGGCTTTTGCATTTTATTTGGGAAGGAAGGCCCTCTAAACGACTTTCTCCTACATCTTGTCAGTAAAAGTGGTGTTATATGGCCAAGCCTCACTTCCATGGTGACTGGGAATTTTTGTCGTGTGTTTTCCAGCCTCTCGGGTGGAGGAAGACAGGGGAGAATGTGTTTGGGAATGGTTGTTGAGTGGACTGACCTCTAATACCACCCGAAAGACCCAGCTCATATCCCACCTACATGTCTATCCTATTACCAGCTTCAAGGACATGACTTATACTATTCCTCTGGAATTATTTTATGGTTCTTTCTGCTAGGAACCACACTTTTACACGGTTGGTTTTATCTTAGCCTTTGGGTTCGAGCTAATGCCTTCTCTGTGGAAAGCAATTCTCTAACCACCCCAATAAATACAGGTCTCTCTTCTTATCCTTTTATGTAGCACTTTGTTTATTTCCTTCAAAATGCTTTATTCTGTCGAAAAGTTAAAGGGATGACATTTTTTATATTCCCAACAAGCAGGGTTTTCTCCTTGCTACACCACTATGACCCCTACTAAGAGGACAGAATGGTGTCACCTCAGGAAGAAGGAGGATATACTATGGAAAATCATGTCAAAAAGAACAGAAGGTGGAGAGCCATCCCTTTCCTGCCACAGTGAAGCGTTGGAATTAAAAAGGACCTGAAAGTAGAGAGAAGGGGCCAGACATCAAGGCAGAGGTGCCCAAGAACACTGGGGTCAGTGGCCTAATTTCAGAGAATAGTCTGAGAAGACGGCATACTTCTTAGAAAAATCTCAAATTTAGCATGCCACTAATCTAAGTGAGTCAGCCACAATCACTCAGTAGCTGTACAGCAAAGCACCTCAATTTTGTTGAGTGAATGAATGAATGAATGAATGAATAGTTTTGAATGACAAATTTTGACAGGATGTGACTATCCTGTATTTTAATGGGGTTTGAGAGCTCACCACAGTATAGCGCTATGATGTGATGTTTTATTTTCTTAAAAGATGACGCTCCTTCAGGGCAGAGATTGCCTTTTTCTTTTTTTCATCTTTTGGGCACTCCATAGGTCTTTGTTAATTGATTGAATACAGCGCTGAAGATAAAAATGACAGATTTAGAAAGAAACAAAGGATGGTATGTCCCAAAGTTACCTGTATTTTTTTCTTCAGCAGAAAAGAGAGATCCTAGTAGATACTGCCTGTTCACTTCAGGTGTCACTGCTGCTTTAATATAGAGGAATGGTCATGAAGGTAATAAGATTCCCAGAGGACAACTAAGATAAGAAAAGCAATATTTAACCTTAAGAAATAAGGCTTTGTGCTTAGATAATGGCTTATGTCATATGCATCCTTACCAGGGAATCTAATTTGATGTCTTAAAATCTCGATTAAATCTCTAGGTTTCATTGTTTCCCTAACGATAGATTTGCCTGGAATTTTTTTAACTGTTGGCTTGACAGAAGCCGGGATCTTTTTTTTTTTTTTTTTTTTTAAAGATTTTATTTATTTATTTGACAGAGAGACAGCGAGAGAGGGAACACAAGCAGGGGGAGTGGGAGAGGGAGAAGCAGGCTTCCCGCCAAGCAGGGAGCCGGATGCGAGGCTCATCCCAGGCCCCTGCGATCAGAAGCAGGGACCTTTTATTCCTGTCAAATACCCTCATTCTTGTCAAATTGTGTAAAAATTTTCTGTTTCCAGGATCAACTCTAGTGCTCTCTCGCTCTCCTTGTCCTCTGTTAGTTCAAAAACTCCATGAGGCCACATGGCACACAGAAGCTGTGCATCTATTTCCACCCCTTGCTGGCAGGGTGACCTCCGGGCACGTGCACCCCCACCATCCTAGGTTTCCAGTTAGGTGAAAGGACCAACAGTATCTGCCCTACCTGACTTATGAAAGTATCAGGAAGGTAAAATGAGATTTATGTGAAACACTTTATATAATGAAAAGTGATCTACAGATGAAAATTATTGTATCTTATAAATAGTATCATGAGCCTATATCTCATTCCCTTTTTACAGGAAAAGATACTGAGAGCAGAAAGGCCAACAAATTTATCAGTGTTTTGGGTCAAAGATGTTAGATCAAACCCACACTTTTATTTTGGCCTCCTCCTGAAAGCCCAAAATAATGATGATGATAATAAAGAAATAGGCAAGAAAAAAAAAGGAATTAAGCCACAAAGACAATAAGTAGGAGAGCAGGCAACGGCAACTAAATTTTGAAAGTGGAAAAGCAGAAAGGAGACTGGCAACTTATCCAGCAAGACAAGGGAAGACTAATCCTAAACTGGCATTCGAGAAACCTGAGAAGCACCCTGATCTGTACCACTAAAGACCCAAAGGCTTCAGGAAGTGGGGTCTCTGTGGCTGCAAACAGAAGGTTTGGTTAAGTTTGTTTAAATGTAATTAACAGCCCCCTAGCCAAGTCATTCTTCCTTCATGTAGCTAGCTGACTGCCTCTGATCTGCTCTGGGTAAAGACTAGAAGTTAATGCCCTGGCCAAGTCATGACAAACAGTGTCTGCACTGCTTGGGGACATCAGGTACAACTGAGTGTGGGAATTACCATGTTGAAGATGGAGTTTAAGTGACAGTATAAGGAATGAATTTTGAAACCTCTTTTTCCCACTCAGCTTCCAGAACATTGACAACCAGGATTTTACTCTCCAGATAAAAGATGGAAGATTCTTCTCTGAGGACTCTGACCAGACCAAGAGAAAAGACGTAGATTCTGACATTGAAGTTCCTGCACTGAAACCATACAAGTAGCTAAATAAAGGTGACAAGCCTCACCCACATTCTTAGAACTTCTTGTCAGCTTCATAACACCCCCTTTTTTTCTTTTGTCTGTTTAGAGCTCTACTGATGTATAGTTTACAACCATAACATAATGCCCCGCTTTTATTTCTTTTTGTCCAGGATTTAAACAGTTTATTTCACTGTCAGTCTTACAAGTCACTGAGGTTGGGCAAAGCCAGGATAGAAAATTAAGTCTCAAGCACTTTTGTCTAGTGACAACCTGATTAGCAAGGCCCTATTACTGAGCAGGGAGCAGGGGAGGGCATCTCAGGAACCAAGCACATGTACCAGTGTTAAGAACCCCTTCCCAGAGGCACCAGGTGGGGCTTGAATGCCCCACTTTTAAATATGAGCAGACAACCAGAGACCACCAGAAAGCTGAGGAAAACATCTAATATGAAACACGATGTAAGTAATAAATCAAAACAAACCAGCACCAGTTATTAGATAGAGACGTGTGTGTTGTCATAATGTGCTCATCATGACAAATTTTGTGCCTATGTAACTGTAATACAACTATAAACTAAATTTCTCAAAAAGTCAACTAAATTGCCAAACTACATGTTTGTTACAGAGGACAACATTATAGTTTCTCAACCCTAATTTGTTCTTTTTTCCTTGGATTATACAACTTGCCACATTTCTAAGCATTTGAGACACTGAATTTACAAATAGGCAACAGCCAGACCAAATAATAAAAACAAAACTCTGACCCACAATCCACAGCAGCCAGTCCAGAAAACCAACCCATTAGCTATAGGACCCAGCCCAGGGAGCCAACCTGCTATATATAAGTCAGACTTGTAGAAAATCAGTCCATTATCCCTTGTAACAATCAGCCCCAAATGGCCAGAACTTGATTAATAACTGACAGCTTCTCTAATTTTTGTCCCTTCTTCCAACGAGGACCAACCAATGAAAGCCAAATTTGCACCCCTATCCAATCACAAAGGATGCCTTTCTTCTAGTTAGTCTGCTTACACCTGCCCCATGCCATGATGGTCCAACCAGGGCAAATCTGAGGCCATCTCTTTTT
This sequence comes from Eumetopias jubatus, assembly GCF_037043125.1. Classification (NCBI taxonomy): domain Eukaryota; kingdom Metazoa; phylum Chordata; class Mammalia; order Carnivora; family Otariidae; genus Eumetopias; species Eumetopias jubatus. Next base: position 57,524,021 of record NW_028274822.1, on the reverse strand, counting down.
CCCACCTCACTTTCCTACTCCTCTACCTGCCTTTGAGTCTTAGGCAAACACAAGTGATGGTGCCTACACTTTTGCTATAGCAAGATCTTAATAAATACCCTTTGTTCTCATTTGGTTGATCTTCATTTGTTTCTACACACTCTCTTGAAGCATTGCAAATTTTCAAAGATTGAAAATCATTTTATTTGTCAAGAATTAATGCCAACTTGACATTGCCCTTAGCAATATGTTTCTGATATGTCTCTTCAGGCAAGGGAAATAAAGGCAAAAATAAGCTAGGAGGACTACACCAAAATAAAAAAGCACAGCAGAAGAAACCAGTAACAAAATAAAAAGGCAACCTACTGAATGGGAGAAGGTATTTGTAAATGATGTATCTGATAAGGAGTTAATATCCAAAATATATGAAGAATTTTTACAACTCAACACCATAAAACCACAACTAATCTGATTAAAAATGGGTAGAGGACCTGAACAGACATTTTTCCAAAGAAGACATACCGATGGCCGACAGACACATGAAAAGGTGCTCAACATCACTAGTCATCAGGGAAATGCAAATCAAAACCACAATGAGATATCACCTTACACATGTGAGAATGGCTAAAATCAAAAAGACAAGAAATAACAAGTGTTGGAGAGGATGTGGAGAAAAAGGAACCCTCATGCACTGTTGGTGGAAATATAGACTGGTACTGCCACTGTGGAAAACAGTATGGAAGTTCCTCAAAAAATTAAAAACAGAAATACAGTAAGATTCAGTAATTCCACTACTGAATTTTTTTTAGAATTTAGAAAGAAAATGAAAACACTAATTCAAAAAGATATGCACCCCTATGTTTATTGCAGCATTATTTATAATAGTGAAGATATGGAAGCAACACAAGTGTCTATTGATAGATGAATGGATAAAGAAGATGTGGCATATACACAGATATATAATGGAATATTACTCGGCCATAAAAAAAGAATGCAATTTTTCCATTTGCAACAACATGATGAGCCTAGAGGGTATTATGCTTAGTGAAATAAGTCAGACAGAGGAGAAATACCCTATGATTTCACTTATATGTGGGATCTAAAAAACATACAGAAACAGTCTCATAAATACAGAGAACAAACTTGTGATTGTCAGAAGGATAGGGGATGGGAGGATGGGTAAAATAGATAAAGGGAATTAGGAGGTACAAACTTCCAGTAATCAAATAAATAAGTCATGGAGATGAAAAGTACAACACAGGGAATATAGTAAACTGGTGGCGAGTGGTGGTGACACTTGTGGTGGGCATGGCATGACATGTGGAGTGTTGGGTCACTGTACTTGAAGCTAGTGTGGCATTGTGTGTCAGCTATACTTCAATATTAATTAATTAACTAATTATTCTAGGAAAACCAGTAAATCTATGATGTATCCCAAACACCTATAATGAGTGTTCAATGAGTACTTATTGAATTAATAAATTAAATGATGAAGGGTCATTTTACCACCGGGAAAAAAAAGAATCAATGTCAGCTAACCAACAATCAAGTTCAAAAATTCTTAATAATTTTTTGACAAGTCCTTACATTTATTCACTCACATATTGTACTCCGTTTCCACATGTCAAGTACTGCACTGGGTTAACTTATGTGTTCTAGAAGATACAAAGACAAATTAGATAAGTTGAGTATTTCACTTAATTGGATTTAATAATTTTAAAGTTTCTTAAATTCAGACAAGTTATTTCAAATTTGGATAAGTCAATTAAAGCTTTATTCATGCTTTTTAGCAAAGGAACATAATTTTAAAAAGCAAGCTGCCAAAAACAGAGATCAAGTTAGTGTTCTACTTTTATACTTTTTTATTTTACTTTTTTTTCTCAAATTGCCCAATTTAAACTTTCTTACTTAACTGTCTTGGCATGTGTCTAAAATGTGTTTTTTTAACCCCCTTGAAATCTTCTCTTATGTTTACTAATACAAATATAAATGTTAAATTTAATTTACACACATCTTCCTCTTTGTGCTTTAGAATTGAATTGCAGATGTTCTATTAAGGGGCACATATATGATTATGGAAAATTATTCTATTGAAAATAACAGTAGTTTTTATAATGATGTCAATCTGAGAAAGCAAAAGAAATTGAGGTTGGAAAAACAGATGTATTCACTAAAAAACTGTGTGCACGTGGCAAACTAGTTTTTAGCAAGATTCAAATAATGCAATCAGTGGGAACTTGACTAGTCCGTGGAGTTGTCAAAGGCATGTGGGATGTACGAATAATAGCTGGAAATTTGTTGTGGACACGAGGCTATTAAGCTTGTCTCCTGCTGCATTCAATATGGTAGTAAAAACTATTATTAAATAACTGATTTTATAGCAACTGTTAAAATTATTTGGCCAAAGTATAAATTAAAGTTTATGATGGATGCAAATGTATGTCTTAAAATGTAAAATACTAATTTAGGTTCCTTTCCCATTTTAAAATAACCACTCAGACGAAAGAACAGTGATTACCAAAATAAGAACAAATTAATAAGGCTGCCAGGAAGGCTTCACAAAAGTCTGAAACATTAAATGTGACTGCTTTTCAAACCCAGAATCCCACAATTATCAAGAAGCTCTTCCCTAGCTGAGTGCACATAACTCACATTAGCAGTAATGAGGTTGACACACGTGAACTCCTGAGGACCGATTAAGGGGGCACAAATGATGGGTCTGATCCCCCAGACCCTCCCGTGACACACACACAGATGTGTGGAGGGTCAGTGGACCCCCACTACCTCTGGAGGGGTAGAATTGTAACTGATTAACCAAGTGGTGTTGGTTAACCTTTTAGCCTTTGTTTCTACCCAAGCAGTCCCTGAAACAAAACTCGTCCATTTATAAAAGACAAAATTCTTTAGTAAATGAAAGGTCTCATTGAATGTGTCATTCTATGTATCACTGAAGCTTTTCAGAAATGACAGATTCTCAGGCCCCACCCTGTATTTTCCCTCTGGGAGGCTGCATGCTCTCTGTATTATTTGCTAAAGCTCCTCTAGTGAGTGGAGGTTGGGGGCTGAGCAGGGTGTGAGAAGCAGTAGCAATCCCCTGGAATCGAATTCAGTATTTGGCAACAAGTAAGAACATCATGTTTACCTGAGGCGGGATCCATTTTAAGGAATGTTTTCAAATCTCTGTACAGCTCAGGAAGCAAAAATTCGTAGGAGCATAAAATAAGCTGGAAGATGCTCTAGAAGTCATACAATCTGAGTTTTAAGAATTAATCGATCTGACCATCACCTGGGGAGGTTTGTAAAAAGATTTGTGAAGTCTCCTACCTAACTACTGAATCCAAATTTCTGAGAATGGGGCCTAGAATTCTGTATGGTTAAGAATTTTGAAAACATTTTAAGATTTAGGAATTATAATTTTTCTCACTAAGTGTTCCTTGTTCTTTCAGTAGTACCTCAGATGGCATGGTTTCCTGCCGTTCATCACTAGGTCACTGTTTTTTGGACCAAATTCAGTTTACTTGGTTCTTACTGTAAGTACAGTGACTGCTATGGAGATGGGGGCCATTGTCATTCCCCCAGGTCTGGACTCTGTTGATCTGCCAAAGAACCATGATTCAGTTAACTCTTTGGTAACTTTTTTCAAATTTTGGGGTCATGTTAATCAAGAAATTAACCAAAAGTAAGTTGTTTGCGGGTTTTTTGTTTTTGTTTTTTTCTTAAGAAAGTGCTGTTAATCCATAGTACCCTCATCTTGGATTTGTGAAGCTGATCATTCATCTAAAATAGAAGCCACTTCAAATTGGTCTCATTTGATTTAGTTCAAGATCTAATTTGTCAGTTTCATTTTGAAGATTCTGTCATTCAGTGTATAATCTTTGTCTCTCCCAGCTCATGTCATACTTGAATTTGATAAACATATCGTTCTGGCTTGATTGAAGTTATTAATAAACATATCAAACAAAAGAGAGCCTTTGGCAAATCTCCTAAGGACCTCCCTCTGGATGAACATTGATTGTTAGCCCCTTAATCTAGTTTTCACCTGGTCACACACCTGCCAAATGTCTAACTGCTCATCCTAGCCTCCCCCATCTTGTTAATAGAAACACTGTAAGACACTTTTTAAAAGCCACCTTCTAAAATCTTGAAGACTACACTGTTTCACATTACCCCAAATCTCTGTATCTGCAACATATATTTTATTTCATATGCTCAGAATATTTGTGTCAAAAATGTTAAATTGTCAATAGAAAGAATAAATACAAAAGAGATAAGTTTAATTGTCAATAAGCTAATGGCCCATTTGACAACTTAACTTCTGAAAAATTATTTCCTCTTCATATAGAACTTGACCAGTGAGAAATTGTTTGAGACTCTTTTTTCTAAACTTTCACCAACACACAACAAGATTCTAGCTGGTCCAAAGGTTACGGTGTCTGACAGTAATTCACCGAGATACCACATTTCAATTGCTTCGGCACATTTCAATTAGGAAACCTTTGAAGTGAGAAAGGAAAAGAAATAGAGTGGGAGTCAGGTGATGCAGAAAGAAAAACAGCATGAAAGGAGAGAATAAGAAGCATTTCTGGACAATGAAAAAAGCAAAAAAGCTCAATAGGACTCAGGAAAACCTGGATTCTACCGTTGACTCTGAGTCCGTGTTCATAAAAGGTACACATGTGTATTCCAAAGTACTGGGTTTAAGTAGAAAATTTCCAAACCCCTATGATTATGAAATGGCCCTAATGTGAGATACTTTTCTAGAAGATATACTCTAATAGTGGAGATGTAATTTATGCTAGTCCTTCTCTTGGCAAAAGGAAAAAAAACCTGGCTTAAGGAAAAAGGGAATTTATGGGCTTAAATAACTTGTAGTCCAGAAGCTGGCCTAGTTTAGGGCCCGAGAGAATCCTGACAGGATGTCATTAGGCCCTCACTCTCCCTGTATTCGGCTCTACTTTCTCCTGCTGGTCATTCTCGGGCAGGTATTCCCTTGATGGTAAGATGTCTGCAGGCCACATACTCAAAGCCCGAGTCCAGAATACAAACGATAATGTTTCCTCTCATTAATTCCACCCAGGTATAGTAGGCTGAATAATGGCCATCTAAAGATATAAGGGCCTAATTCCCCAAATCAGGAAATACTATTTTATAATGAAGAAAAGGTCTTTGCGGATATGATTGTGTTACAAATCTTGACATGGGGACATTATCCTGGATTTTTCAGGTGGACCTTAAAAGCAATCCCAAGTGTCCTTATAAGAAGAAGGTAGGGGGAGACTCCACACACACAGGAAAGGAAAAGCAAGGTGACCAGGAAGGTAGCACTGTGGGTGATGCGACCAGGAGTCCAGGAACGCAGGCAGACACCAGAGACCAGAAGACGCCAGGAGCAGATTCTCCCCTAGAGCCTCCAGAAGGAGCATGGCCCTGCTGACACCTTGATTTTGGCCCCACGAAGCAGATTTCAGAAGAACTGGGAGAGGCTGAGTTTTCTGTTGTTTTTACCAGGTTTGTGAGAACTGGTTTCAACAGCTGCGGAATCTAACACAACAGGTTCGCTCTGATTTGACCATAATGAGTCACACGACAAACTCTGAGCAAATCACTGAGAGCAGACGAGTCAGCCAGGGTCATCCCTTTCATTCCTGGAGCCTGGGCAAAGCCTTTCTGGAGGCAAATGAACAGGCGCAGGAGCGGGGGCATTGCTGAAAAGGAAATCATATCTGCAAATAAACATTGGTTGGGGAGAGGAGACAAAGAACAGCAGATAAGCATTTCAGGTTCGAAAGGAGAAGACAGAGGAGGTGCAAGTTATTATTTAGATGCAAGACTATTATAACATTAGTGCACTTGAACTTGCTTTGTTGTGATGATGTTGTTAAGCAGCATGTGATCACAGATACACTGAGTTGAACAGACATCACTTCCCAAGAGCAGATTTGTTTTTACTGCCAATCACTGGACCTTCTCCAGCTCCAACATATCTTGTTTTGGAAGAGATGTACATTAAGATTGCACATATTACTCCAAATAGAAATGTGCCATGATAAGGTTTTATTTGCTTTCCAATATTCCTTCTGATTATGTCTAAAAATTTGTTTTAACAATGTTTACTAGAGTAAAATCTTGTGCCAGAGTCTGCAATATGAAGTCTCTAATATTTTCCACACCTCTTCTTGGATTAAAACCAACAGGTCTATGAAGACTGTTCAAGGATGGCTTGGCCTCTTAGGAGCTGTATGACCTTCGCTAAATGACTTACACTTTCCTAACCCCAGTTTCTTTATATATAAAATGAGAATACATAATTTTACAGGATTTATTTTGAGGATTATGTAAAAAATATGTGTGAAAGCAGCTAACAGGGGCACAGCACAAAGTAAGATGCTAATAGGGTTCCATGATAAATCTGTAACCCACAAGCACAGTGTAGGTCATTATTCCTATAATTTGTCCTTCCTTACCCAGACTAAAACTCTCCCAATGACTCATTTCAGCTTCAAACAATCTACCTCTAGTTTCCATTAGGTTTAGCACATTGATTCATAGGGGAACCTGATGTCAAGTGCACGTTTAGACATTTTACCACATTTCCACCTTTTTGAAACTTGTAAAATTTAAAGAATCAGTTTTAGTGCTGAACCATGCAGAGCTATGCCTGCTTATTTATTCCCCAACTGTTTCCAATGCTAACAAAATTTCTTTGATAGAATGGAGTATCACAGCCTCCCCAACCTGAAATGGCTCATTTGCCTTTCTTTTGAAACCATAAGATTTTATTTTGCAGGTTTAAATTAATTGAATCTATTAATTTTTGCCTTAGCCTTTTCATTATTTACCCTCAAAAACTCTTGTGGGTAAGTCAGTCATAATTTCCCTTTATGTAATTTTGCTGAAGGGCAGAGAAAAACCAGCATTGTTTGATCCCTAGGGAATAAATGTCCTCACTGGGGTGCAGATTAACCCCTGAGCTCCTATGCCTGTGAGCTCCTGTCTCCCCTAGTGAGCAATACCATGGCAGCTCTGAGTTCCCTCGGGCCCTTTGGGGAGCTGGTGGCCAGGTTGGACAAGGTTTATGCATTCATATTACTGCATCTTTGCCCAGGAAATTTTAGATTTCAATTTCAGTTGCAAGGCCCTCCTAAGGCTTTGTTTGCCAACCATTGTTATCTAATGAATATCTGTTTATATCTAGAGTAGTTGTCATTCCAAATATAAACCACATCTAAAATGACTAAATTTTACTGGGCTTGAGGGACTTAGGGAGACATAGAGGTGAAATACAGAGAGATGACTTGTATAGATATAATTTAAATGTTTGCTAAAATTCAAATAATGGAAGCTTACTATTTAATGAGATATTTTATCCACCTTATATTTATAATTTACACCCTTTTGAGTATCACAAGGTTTCAACTGTGAATACCATGCATTCTGGAAATAAGTATGCCAGAAACCCAAATTTTGTAAGTGGTGGGATTATGAGCAATTTTTATTTTTTTATGAGCAATTTTTAATTTCTTCTTTTTTCTCAAGTATATCACCTAAAACCTTCATTTTTAACAAACATTTTCACAGTATGAAAAATTGGCATACCTCATTTTATTGTGCTTTGCAGATACTGTATTTTTTACAAATTGAAGGCTTGTGGCAACCCTGCATCAAGCAAGTCTGTTTGCGTCATTTTTTTCTACAGCATTTGTTCACTTTGTGTTTCTGTGTTACATTTTGGAAATTCTCACAATATTTCAAACTTTGTCATCATTATTATATATCTTATAGGGATCTGTGACTAGTATCTATGACTCCTTGAATGCTCAGATGATGGTTTGCATTCTTGGCAATAAAGTTTTTTTTAAGATTTTATTTACCTGTCAAAGAGAGAGCACAAGCAGGGGGAGCCACAGGGGGAGAGGGAGAAGCAGGCTCCCCACTGAGCAGGGAGCCAGATGCAGGGCTCAATCCCTGGACCCGGGGATGGTGACCTCGCTTAACCCACTGAGCCACCCAGGTGCCCCCAGCAATAACGTATTTTTAAATTAAGGCATGTACATTGTTTCTTAGATGTAATACCATTGTACACCTAAGAGACTGCAGTGCAACTAAGCATAACTTTTATATGCACTGGGAAACCAGACAATGCATTTGACTCACTTTATTGCAACATTCACTTTATTGCTCTGGTCTGGAACTGATCCCTCAATATCTCTCAGGTATGCCTGTAATTTTATTAATATTTTTAGAAAAGAAAACTTTAAAAAAATAGTCATGAATATGCATCACAGTGTTAGTTTTATAAGTTAAGCTAGAAATATATCCAATAACAGAAAACATCATATTAAAGTTTATACTCATATAATGAATTCAATTGTCCCTTACTTAACAAGCATTTGCATTTATTTTGGGGGGAGGTTGGGGAGACACTACTTTAGAAATTTATACCCATTTTCCCAGTCATCTGATTTTTTTCATTGTTTGGCCAACAAGCCATCCTTTTGACTCAGTTCCGGTCCTCACCAAAAACTGTTGTTTTCCAGTATCTGGATGGAAGTCTTACATCAATGAGAAGCAAGAATGATGTTAATTAAAAGAACACCAATTTACATTTTCACTTGGTTCTTCTAAGAGTCTGACTTTACTGCTAAGAGCCCAATTGAGACTGAGATGAAAGAGCTCTTTGAATGGTGAAGAATTAATATCATGGACATAGGGACATCCCAGCTATTGCCTAAAGTGTCTGGAATTCACAAGTAAACATGAGTATGAGAGAATAGAATATTCATAAGTATTTTATCTCTAAGGTTGGATAATAAAAATATGATTCAAAGAAAATAAGGAAGGGCAAAACTCCCCCAGGATAAAAGGTGCTTATGTAAAGTTTTGTGAATGATTGTAAGATATGGGAACTCAGTACTTAACAAAGCAATTCCCATGGTTAAGTCCATTTCCAGTGAATGAGTGATACACTCATGTGGTTGCCAAGTGAGTAAACCAATTCGAAGGACAGTACCATTTCCATGGAGGGGTCTCGGGATCGTTGCCTTCTTAGCTGGGTAGAGGAATTCCAGGCCCTAGAAAAGAATATATCCAGTATCTTTTGACTGTCATCCAGTGTCATCCAAGACCATGACTAGAAGGATGGGATCAGCCAGTTGCAAGCAGAGATAAGAAACCATCCACAGTAATTAAGGTTAGAAGATAAAATAGGCTTTGTCACTTGAAGGTAAAATAGACCAACGTGACAAATGTTTATATCCAATGCTCTAAAATCTTCAAGCATGTGTAATGAGCGAGCAGAACTGAAAAGGTTCTGGGGATAGATAGAAACTCAAACTGATTGGAGTGTTTATTTTCTGTTTAGCCATGATGAGAAAAATAAATTTATATTAAATGTATTGAGCAAAGTTTGATGATTATAAAATTTACTCTGCCTTGGTATAAACATTTTTTTAATGTTTTCCCATATTTATCCTATTTTTATACCAAGAAAACAGTATAAATGAACATATATATTTATGCCATTATTTCCATAGTTACTTGCATAAAGAAAGATCACAATTAGATACATCATGTACTATATTCTTGCTTATTCTTACTTGTCACCACCTGAAAAATCTAAGCAGTGATCTCTGTAACCAAAGCCAGACTCCATCATTCACCCAAAGGGAGTCTGGGCTACATATCAGAAATGGAGTGTAGTTAATCTTCCTGGTTTTATCAGTGTGGTCTCTAAGCCAGCAAGCCCCTTTGGAAGGGATCTAAGTAATTCATTCTCTGTGATCTTTTTAATCAAAACTAAAAGACTAATGCTTGAAGAGAATGGCACGTAATTTTTAACCCACTATGGCTATGTTTTTACATTGTTCTTATAACCTTTATTCCCTAATTCAGAATCTATTCCTTTCTTCTTGATCAGGGCTGCAAACCAGTAGACCTCTAATGTGAAATAAGAGTTCATCACAGCATAGAGAAAAACCTCCAAGTGTGGCATGGTTCCAAAGAGAAATTTCTCTTCAGTTTAAATATCAAAAGAGGTTAAACTTGGCTTCCACATCTACCACATCTATAAAAGACACACTTCCATATTAAGTCTTCTTTTGCAATTTTAGGTTCTATTCTTTGCTATTGAAATAGGCTCAAAGTTATATAAGACTGGCCCTAGACCGGTCTTTGTTTCTTCTCAGGAGCTGAGTCTAGAACCCATGTGGGTGCCTTTGGCTATAGAATAATGTGTCCTTTAGGAGAGGTACATAGTCAAGGCCTGTTCCAGGCACGGGTAACAGGAAGGACCATAAATCTACCACCTCATGGATCTACTTACTCATACTTTGAGTTTTTCTCTGTCCACACTTCTTTACCTTTTCTCCTTTTCTTTCCTTGTCCAAGTGGCTCTGAATAATTTTTTACATAGCAGGCATAACTAAATTTAGGCCTCTTTTCCAGGAGTGCTTGTAACCAACTCTCTACTACTGAGTGGTCTTTTTTAACATGTGGTTTCTTCATAGAGACAGAACCGTATCTTTTTGAAACTTTTAAAAGCATTATCAACAAAATAAATAAATAAATAAATAAAATCAGGGTGGTTTCCTCTTACCTTATTATTAAATGTTATTTCTTTTTGGAGGTGATCATGTCCATTTAATCCTTTATTTTTTGTTCCTACAATATATGCAAAATTGGAAAGACATACAAATAAGAATAACTCAGGATAAAAAGTAATACAACATGGGCATGACCAAGCACCACTGAACAAAAGGAAGGAATATTTAAAATACTGGAGGGAAGACAGAATTGATGAGAAAACTAAAACAGGGCAATTGAGGTACGCTTTAACAAATGGATAGGGATAGTTAAATCACTGTATATCTTGGTGTTTTTCTGATGTCAATATTGAATATATAATGGTGTGTGTGTGTGTGTGTGTGTTTGTGTGTGTGTGTGTGTGTTTGTGTGTGTGTGTGACAGTGTATAAATGGTCAGACTTTAAATATAAAAACTGAACTATGTTGTTTTTCCATTGCCCTAACTCCATAGGACCTTGAAAATTAGTTGCCTTGTAGACCTCAGGGGAGGCAGACTGGGTTTGAAGAAACTCATGAAGTACCATTCCACAGCTTTGTCACTGTTTGACTTGTCCCTCAGCTTCCTGGAAGAGCTCCATTCATAGGGTGTTGTCATTATTTGACCTGACACAGAACCCCAAGAGCAATTTTCAAAAATAAGCACCAGTAATTGTTTAATATCACCTCTATTTGAGGCTGTGATATCTCACAGGTGGGGCATACAAGAGGTGGCAAAAAAAAAAAAAAAAGTTAAAAGGAAGATCTGGAGAATGAGATGTCCAAAGGAGCTTTGAAAAGCTTTGTCATACCCCTGGGATGTTGAAGGCCACACACATGGGTAGGACTGTGTGCATGTCCAGGGAAGATCTCAGAGAACTGCAGTCTCTAAGTTGTGGCCTTGAGGCCTGCACAAACAGAAGAAGGCTAAGGCAGACTTTTAAACTGCCTGAGTGGTGAAGATGATTCCTATACACACACAGAGAGCCCCTCATGAAAGGGTGGAAAATGTGTCAGTTCAAACCAAAAATTGGTTCAAGCCAACTGGTTGAGAAAGTCTCTGACCAATATCACCTGAGTACTAACCTAATTGAGCAGATTTCAGTGGCTGCACGCCACAGGAAAGAAAGAATTAGTCCAGGAAAGTCATTAAACAAGCAAAGAGCAAAAACGGCAATGACAAGAGCAACAACAAACACTCTGTAACAACAATAAATTCTGGTGGGAGTAGGAAAATAGCTTATCTCCAGAGTTACGACACTATATTATATAATGTCCAGGTTTTGAAAAAAAAATTATAAAACACGCAAAGAAATAGGAAGGTGTGGCCATACATAGGAAACCAAGCAGTCAGCAGGTCTGCCCTTGAGAGGGCCTAGACGTTGGCCTTACTAGACAAAGACTTTAAATCAGTTACAGTAAGTATGTTCAAAGAACTAACGGAAACAAAATCTAAAATAAAACAAAACAAAACACCCAACAACAACAACAAAAACCATATGTCAATACATAGACATATGTATCCTATGTTATCAAAAGAAGTTATCAAAAAAGCCAAATAGAAACTTTGACAACAAAAAGTTAGAAAGTCATTAGAGGGTTTCTACAAAAAAATCTGACCTGGAAGAAGAAAGAATTAGTAAGTCTGAGGATATATCTATTGAGATTGTACGTCTGGGGAACAGAAAGAAAAAAAATGAAGAAAAATGAACAGAGCTTCAGAGACCTGTGATATAGCAAGAAATGCACTAAAAATGCAAAATAAGAATCTCAGAAAGAGAAGAGAGAGAGCAAAGGGGCAGAAAGGCTATTTGAAGAAATAATGGCTGAAAACTTCCAAAATTTGATTAAAAAAAAAAAAGCCAACCATAAAGCTCAACAAATTCAGACTTGATCAATTCAAGGAGATCCAGACATAGTCACATGGTCAAATTGTTGAAAGACAAAGACAAAAGAATCTTGAAAAGAGCAAGAGAATAATAACTCAGGATGTACAAAGGATCATCAATGAGATTAACAGCTGCCTTCTCATCAGAAACTATAGAAACCAGAAGGCAGTAGGAAAATATATTCATGTGCTAATGGAAAAAGACTGTCAATGTAGTCTTATATCCAGCAACACTATGCATCAAAAATGAAGGAGAAATTAAGACATCCTCAGACAAACAAAAACTGAAAATTTGTTCCTAGCAGATGAATTCCTACCTTGCAAGAAATAATAAAGGAAGTCATTCAGGCTGAAGTGAAAAGGCACTCGACAGTTACTTGGATCCACATGAAGAAATAAAGAGCATCAGTAAATGTGATTGCATAGATAAATACAAAAGGTAATATTCATGTATTTTACTAACTCTTCTATCTGATTAAAAAAAGAACTGCATGAACAATATTTACAAATCTATGTTGATGGACTTATAATGCATTAAGATGTAATTTATATGCCAATTATAGCACAAAGGAGTGGAAAAGGAATATAGATATATTCAAGCAAGTTTCTGTATTTTATTAAAATTGAGTTAGTATTAAAACCAACTTGATTTTTTAAAGTTAACATAGAACTTATGGCATACAGGTAAAACAATGCTTAAAAGGAAATTTATAGCTGTAAACACCTATATTTAAAACAAAGGAGGGGCGCCTGGCTGACTCAGTAGGTGGAGTATGTGACTCTTGATCTCGGGGTCACAAGTTTGAGCCCCACGTTGGGTGTAGAGATTACATAAATAAATAAATCTTAAAAAAATAAAATAAAACAAAAGAAAGATTTCAAATCAATGACCTAAGCTTCCACCTTAAGAAACCAGAAAAAGAAGAAAAACCTATACCTAAAACAAGTACAAGGAAGAAAATAATAAAGATTTACCCAGAAATGAATGAAATAGAAGGTAGAAGAACAATCATCAAAATCAACAAATCAGAAGTTCATTTTTTGAAAAGATAACAAAATTGACAAACCTTTGTCAAGATTGGCAAAAAGGAAGGAAGGAAGGAAGGAAAAGAAAGAAAGAAAGAAGAAAGAAAGAAAGAAAGAAAGAAAGAAAGAAAGAAAGAAAGAAAGAAAGAAAGAAAGAAAGAAAGAAAGACTCAAACTACTAAAATCAGTAATGAAGTAGGGGACATCATTACTATCCTTACAGAAATAAAAAAGATTATAAGGAAATCCTAGGAAGAACTGTAAGTCAAAGGAACTATGGGGTGAGTGACAATGGATGACACAGTGGGAACCAGTGTGGACATACATGATGATGGGGGGCTTCTCTTCCCAGACACACACACACACACACACACACACACACACACACACACACACCTTAACACAGCCTAAGACCCAGAAGCTTGATTAAACATGGGGGGGGTGCTCCAGAGTAATTGGGGAAGAGTTCCTGCTAGATAGGGCTGGTGATTTTATTAGACTGTAAGAGAAAATAAAGAATTATATTATTTCTTCCACATTTGAGATTTGTACATACTCCATTATCTTAACAAATGGAAATTTTAATTTCAAACAATAAAGTCAAGATCATTCATAATGGTAACACCTAGAGTGATAAGCTACCGTCACTATTATAGAGTATTTACTTCCAGTCTTTCTCTGTTCTTAGGTTGTGTGTAGAAATTTCAGATATGCAAGAAACATAATTTTATTTTCCATAATTCATCTTAATTTTTATTTCTAACTCAGTCTACTGGTAGCAGAAACTAGTTGCAGTCAATTCATGATTTTTCCCTGCCATGAGGTTGCATCTAAAAATTCCAGGGAGCGTACATGGATTTACACTCCTACCTGCCAGGTTCTCCTTCTGGTCCATGTAGGAATCGTAACCACACAGTCTCTCCAGGTCTGGATCTACCTCAAGAACCTTGGCCAGGTTGCCTGTGTTATTCTGGGGTTTTGGAAACCTCTTGTGGTCTGAAGTCTTTCATCACAACTATGTCAAATCCAAGGATAGGGAAAATTATGCTCCCTGCTTTATACTAGAACTTGGCCCAGATTCACCATGCAGATGTTTTTTCTGTCCTTTATTTATTGGGCGAGGAAAATTCTGGGCCCTATCTAGCTCTCCCGAGGTTTGGTTCTGATTTGGGGACACAGGTCTCCTATGAGGTCAGATCTCCAAACCTGTCTAGTTTTATCATAAAACATCATTTCATTGTATAGAGGAAGTATAATTTTTTAAAAGATTTTATTTATTCATTTGAGACACAGAGAGAGAGAGAGCATGAGCAGGGAGAGAAGCAGAAGGAGAGGGAGAAGCAGGTTCCCTGCTGAGCCAAACGCCTGATGTGGGGCTCAATCCCAGGACCCTGGGATCATGACCTGAGCTGAAGGCAGACACTTAACCATCTGAGCCACCCAGGCACCCCGAGGAAGTATACTTCATAACCATTTTCTTGTTGTTGTATAGATTGTATTAATTATTTACTATCACATTATGCTCTCTTGAACATCTTTCTAGTGAAAGCTTTATCCATTTTCATTGTTATTTCTTTAAGAGAAATTCCTAGAATGGCAATTTACATGTTAAAGAATATGCATATTTTTGGGCTTTTCTATATGTTGCCAGATCAAACTCCAGAAATTTACCTCAGCGACAGTGTATGAGAATCCCTACTTCCCCACATGGTAGAAAATTTAGCAATAAATTAGTTACACAAGTAGTATCCATGTTATATATTTGTGTGCAATTTCTGTGTGCTGTTCATGATTCTATGTTAAAAAATAGACTTTGACAATTTTAAAATAACCAGTGGAAAACCACTAACATAGTTGAGGGTTGGAAATGATCTTTTTAAAAGCTAAAGTGTGAGGTTGTTCATGAAACATGACTAAGAGATCACTTCTTGACAGGACTTCAACAAGGTTACTGATCAGCCCCCCTTCCCCAATTTATTGAGATAAAATTCATTAAAATAAAAAAGGCCCATAAGAACAATAGTTATTGTTGGTTGTAGTAAGCAGAATGGCCCCCTAAAGAAGTTCACACCCAGATCCCTGAATGTGAATGTGTTACATTTCACGGCAAAGGGATTTTACAGATACAATGAAGATTATGAACCTTAAGAAGGGGGTAGGCCCTGTCCTGAATTATCCTGGTAACAGGGAGTCAGAGAGATTCCAAGTATGAGAAGGATTAATGCCCTGCTGTTGGCCCTTATATGTAGAGGCCCACATGCAAGGACCAGAGAGGGACATCTAGGAACTAAGGGAAGTCTCCTGCTGGTAGCCAGGAAGAAAATGAGAACCTTGCTGTATATCTGTAAGGAAGTGGAGTCCGCCAACAACCTGAATGGGTTTACAAGTGGATTCTTTTCTGAGTGTCCACATGAGATCCCAGCCAGTGGATACTTTGATTTTCATCTGTACTTCTAACCTATGTAACTGTAGGATAACAGATTTGTGTTGTATTGAACTGTTACGTTTGAGGTGGTATCAGTTACTACAGTGGTAGAAAACTAATTCATTAGCTGAATAAATAAATGAAAAAAATACATAAATGAATACAAATCAATGAATAAATGAATCAAATGTGGCTTAAGAGTGGAAATTGTTAGACACTTTTCTAAAAGAGTCGTGGATTCCCAGATCCATTTTATTTCCAAAGTCCTTTGTATCCTTCCTTTCACTCTGTGGATCCATGTCACAGTTTTGTCCCATCTATGGCTTCCAAGAGGAGACAATGACATGCTGGAACCACCATCGCTTCCCTCTTGTGATAAGATTTATTATAATTTTTAGTGTGTGGTAGGTGCTTGAGATTTCTCATAATTATCACTTGAAGAATGTGAGCATTTCCCATCCAGCACACAAACTATTACTCTTCTCACCCAGTGAATTCAGAATTAAGTACCTGTATACATTCATTTTTTTTTCCAACAGGTATTTACTAGACTCCTGTTCTGAGTATAATTTTCTGCTAGACTCTGAAGCCATTACAAAAGAAATATAGATAGCTTCCAAATGAAAAAGTGATTTACGTTCTAGAAGTTTATTTCTAAATTAGGACTTTGACAGAACACATTTCCACATAGAAACAATTCTAAAAACATTGACTCTGCACCTAAATCAGCCCACAAAAGCCCATTCAACTCAGAAGTTACTTGAATTAATCCTAAAAGAATTTAACCAGTATTTATTTTTCCTGTGGGAAAAGAAGTTTCAGTTCTTCAATTTGTAATGTTAGGAGCTCAACACTCCTTCTAGAAGAACTAACTCCTTCAGCAATGATGTTGTGCATCAGAGACTCCATTGAATAATCCACTTAGAAAAAAATTCTTCTCTATATGCTTGCACCATCTTATTTTGTTTTGTTTGTTGTAGTTCTCTGTGTCTGGAAAGCCAGTCATGCTTATGTTGGATCATCTTGTTCTCTTTTCCATGTCTACTCTCTTCTCTCTAGTTGCTTTTATGATACCCAGATTCTGTAATCATCACTGTTAACCAAGCACCTGTACATCTGCCACATTAAATATTTCATTTCATAGAAATTCCAAATGGAAATAAATGGCAATAGTGCTACAGAGAGGTCAGTGCTCAGACCCAGAATCTAAGTTTCCTTAACTTTTCACATATTGTCATTAGTAAAGGTGACTTTCCTTATGTTGAAGTCAGAGGGACTGATAGTCAGAAATTACCTGTGATTTTTATGACATCCCACCCATGCCAGGCAATGTTTTTTTACTTGAAGACAAGTCATGTACATGAACCATTCCAGTATGTAGGTTGATAGATAACTTATATAAGGTGGTAGATATAGAGAGATGATATGGTATAGACAGAGATAGTCAATTACATACAAAAGTAAGTGGAACAGACAGCAAATATTTTAGGAGTTAAGAAAATAAAACTCAGTTTGTGCTTGACTCAACCATTCAACAATCCCCAAATGTATGGGTAATTTCCTTGCTTATAATTTTATCTCTTCCTTGTAGACTCCTTTTTCCCTATCTTTGCCATTTCTATATATCTAAATCTTACCTGCCTTTATGGCCCAACACGTGTGCACACTTTCTAGGAAGTCTTCCCTGACAGCCCCATCTTGAGATAATCTACCCTTCCTCTCATTTCCCCAACTCATCACTAGTTTTCTTATGACATAGTGGAATGCAAATGGATAGGCGTGTTAAAAAAACTGTAAGAATGGACTTTAAAAATAATTTTTTAAGCAAATGATGAGGTAAGTTGAGATTTCTATAAAAGAAAGAAGCAGGGAGAACACTTTAGATGTGGTGAAGGTGGTAAGAGAAGACGATGAACAAAACATTGAGGCTAGAAGTCAGAGGGATGGCTTTCTGGAAACAGAGGATTCCTACTGAAAACAGCAGGAGGTAAAATGTTCAAAAGTAGTTGGGGAGCAGATGGTGTGGGGCCTTTCACAATGCCTCAGGGATGAAGAGCTTGGACTTCATCCTGAAAGCAACAGGAAGCCATCACATGCACTGTTAAAGTAGGCATTTAGGAAGATTAATTTGACAGTGGTGTGTAAGATAGATGCAGGGAGCTTATTAAAAAGATATTTTAGTAATATGAAAGTTCAGGTACAAATTCTAAAGATCCTAGTCAAGTGTGCAACAACATAAACAAGACCCATAACTGTCTTCATTTTCTATAATTCATATTAATTTCTGGAGCTAAGCCTCCATTTTACTTGCTGGAGAAATTTTACTCTACTCACTTCCAGGCAAAATAAGGCCTATTCTGTGTTTTGGGGGGGGCTTTTTAACTCCATCATTTCAGGACATGGTGAAAGGAGTGGGAAAGTCAACATGGGAGATACTCATTTTATCTTTCTCCACACCATGGGAGCTTGTTCCCCAGGTCACTCTTCTTGTTGTCCTCTATGTAGGTGTGGGACAGTCATTAGGAGAAGAGACTGTCCACGCAGAATCCTCCTTATGAGAAGTTCCCTTATTCTGATGGTGAGGACTTTTGCAGGTCCCTCGCTGTGATGACCCCAGTCTCCAAAACTGGAGGGCTGTGGGAGATTTCAGATGCCATCCACATCACTCCAGCCTGTGACACTAGGTGGATTTTCTCCAGCTAGTATCCGAATGTGAGCCACCTTGAGGGTTCTTCTCGATGATGGCAGCATGAAGGGAGGGGGAGGGGAACTTCTCTCCCAGTTTTACTGTCTGCTATCTCCCAACCTTACTCCAGCAGAACAAGTTTCTATTTATGCGTCCCCAGACTTAAGTAAGAGGATCAGCAATGTCTTCTCTAAGGCCTCATCATGAAGGGGCAGAAGGCAGGGTACAGCTCTCATACTCATATTTATTTCTTTTTCTCTGCCAACCTCCCCCTTCATTGCCCTCTTTTTCAGCTTGAAGATTCTTTTTTTAGTCTAGGTAGGAAAGTCACACATGTGGATCTGAATCTTTCAGTTTCACCTCCAGGGTTTTGAACTCAAGAATCAAGACTTCCTACCTTTTCTGGTTCTGTAGTGAGTCCAGAGTGGCAATGGATGTCTCCTGTCTAACTCTCATCTGGAGGGGGGCTCTTAGGGAGCAAATGAGTGACTTAGGTGGAGTAGGAGTGGGCATGGGTCATCACCTCAATTTGTACTTGGAAATACTTTGCCACTACATAATTATGATACCCTCTAGGCCTAGACTTTGGAAGGAAGAATAAGAAGGAAAAATTAATTGGATGTGATTAGTATTAGACTATGATGTAGATAAGAGAATTCAAAGAAAGTTATTAAGATTTGGGGCCTGAGTGGATGGAAAATGAATGAAGTTGAGGGGATTAGGAAAAGAATGACAGACAGACAGACCAACTAGTTGTTTATGTCCCATGGTTTGAAATACCTGTATCTGAATGAGAGAAACACATGTAGAATGTACATCAATTTTACTAGTGATCTAAGATGAACAGATTCTAGAGGATCAGGCTCCTTAATCCAGCTCACTAAATGGTATGGAAATGAGCATATCCATTCATTAATTTACCTTGAGGATTATATCTAACAGGATGACCATTAGCGGTCATTTGAGCATGACTACTGGGTCATTCAGATGGGAGTTGGTGCTTGGCCATCAGTTGGATCACCAGGTTGATTAGTGAACATAGAATAAAGAACTTGTAATTAGAGTTTATCCAACTATCAAATAGGATGAATTGCTCTTCTTGGTCCTAAGAATATTTCTAAGATATCCCCTAATAGTCTTTAGAATCAGCAACTTTTCTTCCCTAGAGATTGTGACAAATTCTACTATACCATTCATTTTCT
Source organism: Eumetopias jubatus (assembly GCF_037043125.1). NCBI lineage: Eukaryota > Metazoa > Chordata > Mammalia > Carnivora > Otariidae > Eumetopias > Eumetopias jubatus. Next base: position 57,504,256 of record NW_028274822.1, on the reverse strand, counting down.
ATACTTTTTGTCTGTCATCCAAAACCTCTGTCATTTCCTTATGACAGTTTGCAATTTCTTAAATTACTACTAATCTTCTACTAGTTACATTTTAAATTGATGACTTCCCTTTTAGGGAAGCATGCTAGACCCCTGGTGAGACTTAGAAAGCACCCTCAAATTGCTAGCAATATGTTTGTGAATCATCTCTTAGGTGGCTTATTTTCTGCCATGATTCCTGCGGATGGCTAATCTTATCCATTTTATGTTGATTCCTATTAACGCTAACCTCCAAGCATGATAATATCTGACTCTGTCCTAATTTTAGATTAAGCTTTTTGGGTTTTTTGTTGTCATTGTTACCCTTCAGGCTTCCTTTCTAAATTTCCATATTTCTGGTGTTTGCCAGAATTTTAAAAAGAAAGTGGTGGGGATTACTGCTTTCAGTTAAGGATATATTGAGAATTTGATATGTATTCCATATTGAGCTAATTAAACTAAGAATATGTTAATTGCAGTCCTGCTTCTGTTCATACCACAATCTCTATCAATTATAACATATTGAATGTACTCGCTGGTGTTTCTTTTTTTCCTATTAGACCTGGAGCTTCACAAAGACTGTTGTTCATCTTAGTGACTGGCTTATAATAGGGACTCGATATATATTGAATAAACAAATATTAGTAAATTATACATTAAAAAAAGTTAATTGTAGAGGCTTAAGGAGTTCAATAGACAACACGTTTTTCTTTCCTTCCCCAGTTTCGTTTTCCTTCCCTGATGAAGACCCAGGAATTGGGCAGATAGAGATAAAAATAGTAGCTCATTACTCTGTCCCAAGTGCTCAGAAGAATGCTTGGAACACATAACTAGTCAATGAATATTTGGTGGACGAACAGATTAGTAAAACCTAGATTGAAGAATGTAGCATAATGGACAATCAAGTTGGCTTCCTGATACTTTATTTCAGAATTTAAATAACCCATCCAGTTCAAGGAAAATTTGGACAACCCCAAACCTCTCCTGCAGAGATGTAAAGACTTCCTTCTACAGCAGCCTCCTCTAGACAGGCTGTTTGTAAAGGTGAGTGAGAGCTTGCCTAGCAGGGAGAGTCACCTTTCCTCTCAAGGAAAGGAGTGGGTGAGAAAGTGGAGAGAAGTCCTTTCATTGAAGACATGTATCACATGACCTCACTGATATGAGGAATTTTTAATCTCAGGAAACAAACTGAGTGTTACTGGAGTGGTTGGGGGTGGGAGGGATGGGGTGGCTGGGTGATAGACATTGAGGAGGGTATGTGCTACGGTGAGCGCTGTGAATTGTGCAAGACTGTTGAATCACAGATCTGTACTTCTGAAACAAATAACGCAACATATTTTAAGAAAAAAGAAAAAGAAGAAGATAACAGGAGAGGAAGAAAAGGGGAGTATGTCAGAGGGGGAGACGAACCATGAGAGATGATGGACTCTGAAAAACAAACTGAGGGTTCTAGAGGGGAGGGGGTAGGGGGATGGGTTAGCCTGGTGATGGGTATTGAGGAGGGCACGTTCTGCATGGAGCACTGGGTGTTATGAACAAACAATGAATCATGGAACACTGCACCAAAAACTAATGATGTAATATATGGTGATTAACATAACAATAAAAAATTAAAAAAAAGAAAGAAATGGTGTATTGACCTGTATTGTGATATTCTGAATATAGAACGGCCAAAGCAGTCAGGTCATTCTTATGTGTTCTTGTATATAAGTAGAACGCTTTGTGGAATGAGCAAATTCTTCAAGATACATCATGTAAAGTGTGCAGAGAAAAATGTTATGAGATTCCTTTTATAGTTGGTGGTTTTTCTTGAATAAAATAGTTAAAACTTAAAAAAAAAAAAAAGAAGTCCTTTAATTGAATAAAAGACCATGGGATGAAGTCTCCTTTGTAACATATCTAGCTTCTGGCTCCTTTAAGTCACTGAAACTTAAATGTATGATCAACAGAAGCTGTCCAGCCCCGGGGAACATAGGCAAAGGAACTAGAAAGAAATTGCTTTTTCCATTTTTTTTATTGTGTTCAAATATGTAACATCACATAAAATATATAACACAATATAAAATAACATAACATAAAATTTATCATATTAACCATTGTTAAGTGTACAGTTCAGTGGTAGTAAATAGTTAAGTGCATTCATTTTGTTGTGTAGCCACCACAACTGTCCATCTCTAGAATCCATTTTCATCTGCAAACCTGAGCCCACATATCCATTAAACAATAGCTTCATATTCTACCACAGGCACAGGCCTTAGCAACCACCATTCTACTTTCTGTCTCTATGGATTTGACTATGGCAGAAGGAGATTTTAAACAATCAGTATTATCACAAATAAATCCTCAATTGGAGGATGAAACTTAGATGTGTGCCTACAGTAGGCTTCTTCACTCTAAATAACTTCAGCATTAAACCCACTCAACCACCTGCCAAGCACAGGTCCCTCCCATGCCCTTGGCTTCCCCCACAGAGGCAGCCTGGGAAAAGAGAGTGCAGGTTAGCTCATTCTGTGGTCAGGCAGTCCCTGAAAGGTGTTCAGAAGGGCCTGAACTGAGCATGTTAATTCTTCCCTCCAGCTGTCCAGGGAGGTGTGACAAGTCTTTCCATGGAGGTGAAGGTGGGAGAGGCCAAGGATTCCATACTCTGATGGAATCCTTCCACGGGTCCGTAAGGCCAAAGAATGTCAGGAAATGTGGAGAAGACACCTAGAATTTGATCTCACTTTCACATTAATTACTGTCCAACCAAAAAAAAAAAAAAAGAAGAAGAAGAAGAAGCCAGAGCCAAAGCTAGGACATGTTCGGAGGACAATGACGATTAGCTGCAAGTTATATCATGCTATCATCAAGTCATGTTCATCCATTTAATATTAAAAAAAACACTGACTGCCTTAGAAGTTTATTACTGACAACTTTTATATATATGTTTCTAAGTTGCCTTTTTTTTTTGTATTACAGAAAGAGTAATACAAAAAGGCCAAAGGAATTGTTATCCTCCAGAGATCACTTTTTCAACCCAAAGTGAAATCAGTGGCCTGTGTCAGCTGCTGTCTAGATAAGCTATGGTAAAGCATTTGCAGAAAACAGAGACAAGCTGGGAGAGGGAGGGAATGAGCCAAGCAGACTTTCCTTCTCTATTTGCAGGCCTTCCTTTCCCACCAGGAGTAATGGATACCTGAAACACTCCTTCACACATCTTCTCTCCCAAAGGCATAAAAAATTGTGGCTGAAGCAAAAGCCAACAAAAGGCGCACTAGGGTAGGGCACGCCATATGGGCTCTAATGAAGCAGGCGTTAGTACTGCACGAAGCCGTGTCCCTTTGTTTTTAAAAAAACCTCCGGTTGCTTCTGTTACCAACACGCTGAGAACAGATAACCGAGGCATTTGTTTGGGTTTTGGTTAACTTAAACTGGCTGTGAATTTTTTTCTGAAAGCTTTTAAAGTCTTAAAGGTTTTTTACACCTGCCTAAGTTGGAATGCACTAATAGTCTAAGATTGGATATCTGACAAGTCAGCAGTTGGAGGACTGACTTCCCTGGAAAAAAGCCCAAGGACCCTTTAATAAATCTCTCAGATGATCCTTGCACGGGTATTGAATCAGCTCTCCTGAGTTTTTTTCTCCCCTCTATTCAGAAGATCATATTGCATTTGGCATTCCAAGAATCTTAAAAAGAATAGGTGCCTTGCTGAGGCAATGATGTAAAAAAAATATTTTACATACAAGGAAAGCTGCTCCCGTGAAATCCACTCTTGCAGGCCACCTATGGTGTCACAAAAAAAAAAAAAAAAAAAAAAAAAAGATTTTTCTGACTGGTGGCTCTTAAGTATAGTTCTTACACTCTTGTATAGAAACAGAGGATATTTTATCTTTAAACAGAAACCAATACTTTTATACCTGGAACATTACCCTGGGAGAAAAAGAATTCTTGCCTAAGACCTACTTTAAGAAAAACCAAGTGGAATTTGCAGCTTCTCTGCTCTTCAATGCAGATTCTGGTCTGTTCTTGAAGGATGAGGCTCTGTCTGCCTCTTTGTTCAGTTCTCAGGCTGGGGAGGGAGGAGGAAGCATAATCAGATGAGCAAGTCCCCTCTGGACAGCCTTCCTCCCGTCCCAGAAATGGCTTCCTGCTGCCCATCACTCCCTTATTTTCCCTGCCTTAGGCTCTGCTTCTTGTTCTTCCAGCACTTCTTAAGAAAGCTCTAGAAAGCTGCAAGGGAGCTGACCCGGTAGGTCCTGCTGGCAGATGTGCGTTGCCTCTGTAGGCCTGAATTTCAAAAATCTCTGAAGGCAAATCTTATTAAGCATTTTATTCTTTTTAAGAGCACTGACACATTTTGTACAATGCCCCTTCTGAAAAAGGTTATTTCACCATTAGTGGACTCTTGAAGCTGATATGTCATTCAGTTAAATAAATAAGTGATGATAGAAAGCAGGCTTAAAACACATGACCGGTAGAATCAAATTAGTAATTTGAAAACTGGCTTTTAGGGGGTTGGTCTTTGCATTTCTCTGGCCTACCAAGCAGACCAAAACTCATAAATAATTGTTGGTGACATTGTTTCACCTGCAGATGTATTTTTTTCTAGGCTTGGGTCTATTCTTTCTTTTGCAGGTAGCTAAAAGTTTTCATTTAATATGAATATTATGCTCGGAGAGTTGGTATACTTGGGTCTTACCTACTTCCTGCTGACCTTCATGGAGGCAGGTGACCTTTCACTCTGATAAGGTGGACGAAGCATTCTACTTTCAGTAAGAAGAATGGCTTTGAAATTTCGCCAGTTTACAGGTTCTGTGAATATCAGTTTCCTGATTTCCAAAGTGAGGAAAGTAATATTTACACATCACAGCAGGTGTTTCAAGAGTTAAATGGTATAATACATGGAAAAGCAGTTAGTTCACTGCATAATCAAACCCAGCAACTCTCAATTCCAACAGTGAATTGGGAGTCGGTTTTCCTGTTCTAATGCTCTCTCTTGTACTTCCTCACAGGGTGACCTTGACATAGCTACTTAAACATTCTAAGCCTCAGTTTCCTCACCTTAAAAAAGGGAACCTAAAAATGAGACATTGGTAAGTAGAAATTGTTAGTGCTGTGTTAAGCTTGGAGTAGTTTTCTTTCTTTTCTTTTTTTTTTAAACGGCTTTATTGAGATATAATTCACATTGCATACAATTATCTCATTAACGCATATAAGTCAGTGGTTTTCATGTACTCACAGACACATGCAACCATCAACATGGTTGCATGGTTTAGAACATTTTCAGCAACTCAAAAGGAAACTCCCTACCCTTTCCTTATCACCTCTCTATTCTGTTACCCTTAACCCCCAGTCCTAAGCAATCCCTAATCTACTTTCTGTACCTACAGATTTTCCTGTTTTGGACGTTTCTTATTAATGGAATCATATAATATGTGATCTTTTTTGTGTCTGTGCGTTCCTTCACTTAGCATAATTTAATCAAGATTCATCTAAATTAAGCATGTATCGGTACATTAATCTTTTTCCAGGCCAAAGAGTTACTTCATTGTATGGATATACCACTTTCAATTAACCATTCTCCACGTATCCAGTCAGACACTGGGCTGTTTCCACCTCTTGGCTACGACAAGTAACACTACTATAAACACTTGTGTGAAAGATTTTTATGCAGACCTATGTTTTCATTTCTCTTGGATCTATACCTAAGGAGAGGGATTGCTGGGTCATATGCTAACTCTACATTTAATGGTTGAAAAAACTGCCTGACTTTTTTCGAAAAAGGCTGCACCACTTCATATTCTCACTGGCAATGTACAAAGGCTCTTAAGGGGTTTGGAACAAGTGTCCCAGAATGTGCCACTTTGGCATGTGGATTATTTTGACTGGAAGACAATCAAGGCCAAAAGGCTCAGGAAGAGCTTTTAACCTCCCCTTTAACTGCCTAAGGGAATTTATTTTTTTTTTTAAGATTTTATTTATTTATTTGACAGAGAGAGACACAGTGAGAGAGGGAACACAAGCAGGGGGAGTGGGAGAGGGAGAAGCAGGCTTCCCGTTGAGCAGGGAGCCCCAGGCGGGGCTCGATCTCAGGACCCTGGGATCACGACCTGAGCTGAAGGCAAATGCTTAATGACTGAGCCACCCAGGCTCCCCTGCCTAAGAAAATTTAGATAGAGGGCTTGGTTCAGGAAGAGAGCTATCATCAGAGGTAGCTGCAAAGAGTAGGGGCTAAGTATGAAAGCTGGGGGGAGTCCCACAGGGCCTGTTTGCTCAAATTATTTTCTGTGTTCCATTGTCTCTACATTGCAGGACACACATTTGTTTACCAAAACATTTGCTCTTCCCATCTTCCTGTGAATTTTCTTCCTTCCTTTTGAATCCCCAGGCTCCTTTCCCCTTCTCCTTAGCTCAGGATGGCCTATAAACCTTAATTGCCTGACTGTATGTGTACCTCTCACGTCTCTGTGAGGCTTCCGTACTTATGAAATTAAATTTGTTTTTCTCCTGTTAATCTGTCTTATGTTGATTTAATTAATAAGCCAGCCAAGAGAACCTAGAAGGGGAAATAAAAATGTTTCCTCCCCTACAGCTCCAATTTCTTCACATCCTTGTAACCACTTGTTATCTGACTTTTGATTCCAGTCATCTCAGTGGTTTCAAGGTGGTATCTCATTGTATGGACACTTGATTTGCATTTCCCTGATGATTATGATATCAAATATTTTTCTATGTGCTATTTGGTCATTCTTTTTTGAAGAAATGATACTTTGCCCATTTTTAAACTGGGTTATTTGTCTTTTTGTTATTGCACTTATGTAAGGATTCTTTATATATTCTGGATATAAGTCCTTTATCAGATATATACCTTATCAGATATTTTCTTCCATTCTGTTGGTTTTCTTTTCACTTTCTTGATAACATCCTTTGAAGCACAGAATTTTTTACATTCGATGAAGCTCCCCAAATTATTTTTTTTCTTTTGTTGCTCATGCTTTTGGTGTCATATCTAAGAATCATCTGCCAAATCCAAAGTCATTAAGATTTGTCCCTATGTTTTCTTTTAAGAGTTTTCTAGACCTTACATTTAGGCCTTTGATCCATTTTGAATTAATTCCTGTATATGGTATGATGTAAAGGTCCAATTTCATTATTTTCCATATGAGTATCCAGTTTCCCCAGACATTTATTAAAAAGACAATTTTTTATCCCATTGGATGATCTTGACACCCTTCTTGAAAATCAGTTGATGTATGGGTTTATTTCTAGATTCTCATTTTTACTCCATTAATCTCTATTTCTACTGTTGTGTTAGTACCACACCAGCTTGATTAATGTTACCTTGTAGTAAGTTTTGAATTGTGAAGTGTGAGTCTACTTTGTTTTTCTTTTTTCAAGTTTGTTTTTGGTATTCTGGGTCCCTTGCAATTCCATATGAAGTTTAGAATCAGCTTGCCAATTTCTACGAAGAAGGCATCTGGGATTCTAATTGCAATTGCATTGAATCTATAGATCAGTTTGAGGAGTATTACCATCTGAACATATTGTCTTCCAAACCATGAATACAGGATGTTTTCTAATTATTTAGATCTTCAATTTCTTTAAACAACATTTTGTAGTTTTCAGAGTATAACTCTTGCTCTTCTATTAAATTTATTTCTAAGTATTTTATTTTTTATAATGCTATTATAAATGGAATTGTCTTCCACATTTGATTTCAGATTGTTTAAGTGTCTAGAAATACAGTTGATGTTTGTACATTGATCTTGAATCCTGAAACCTTGTAGAAGTTGTTCACTGGGTTGTTTTGTTTTGGTTTGGTTTAGTGTATTCCTTAAGATATTTTTGTATACAAGATTATGTCAACTGCAAATAAAGATAGTGTGTGTCTTTCTTTCTGATCTAGATGCCTTTTATTTCTTTCTCTTGCTTAATTGCCCTGGTGAGAACTATAAGTACAATGTTGAATAGAAATGATCAGAGCAGGGATGCCTGGGTGGCTCAGTCGGTTAAGCATCTGCCTTCGGCTCAGGTCATGATCCCAGGGTCTTGGAATCGAGTCCTGCATCCTCCCTCTGCCTGCCACTCCTGCTGCTTGTGCTTTCTCTCTCTCTCTCTCTCTCTAATAAATAAATAAAATCTTTAAAAAAAAAAGAAAGAAGTGATCAGAGCAGACACCTGTTCCTGACATAGGAGAAAATATCCAGTCTATTTACCTTTTACCATTTACCATACTTAATTTACCATTAAGTATGATGTTATCTGTGGGATTTTCATATGTGGTCTTTATAATGCTGAGAAAGTTCCCTTCTATTCCTAGTTCATCAAGTGTTTTTTTGGTTTTGTTTTGTTTTAAGATTTTACTTATTCATTTGACAGAGAGACAGCGAGAGAGGGAACACAAATGGGGGGAGTGGGAGAAGGAGAAGCAGGCTCTCCATTGAGCAGGGAGCCCAATGCAAGACTCGATCCCAGGACCCCAGGACCATGACCTGAGCCGAAGGCAGACGCTTAACAACGGAGCCACCTAGACGTCCCTATCAAGCGTTTTTATTATGAAATGGTGGTGGATTTTTGTCAAATGCTTTTTCTGCAATTATTGAGATAATCATGTGATTTAAAAAAATTCTATTGATATGATGTATCATGTCAATTGATTTTCAAATGTTGAACTAATCTCACATCCTTGGGTTAAGTCCTACTTGGTCATGGTGTGTAATTCTTTTTATATGCTGCTGTATTCAGTTTGCTAGTATTTTGTTGATGATTTTTGTGTCCATATTGATAAGAGATATTAGTATTTTCTTTTCCTGTGATTGCTTAGTTTGGTAATACTGGTCTTATAAAATGAGTTGGAATATATTCCCTTCTCTTCTACCTTTTGGAAGACTTTGTGAGGAATTGGTATTAATTCTTTAAATGTTTGATAGAATTCAGCAGTGAGTCTGCTGTTGGGTGTGAGATTTTCTTTGTGGGTAGTTTTTGGTTATCAGTTCAATCCCTTCACTTGTTAAAGGTGTATTCAGATAGTGTATTTTTTAGTCAGTTTTAGTAGTTTTTATCTTTCAAAGAATTTGCCCATTTACTTAATTTATCTAATTTGTTACTGTACAATTGTTCATACTATTACTTTATGACCCATTAAAACAATTATGTAAGGTCAATAACAGTGTCCTCTTTTTTATTTCTGATTCTAATAATTTGACTGCTTTCTCTCTTTGTTTTTTCTTGGTTAATCTACCTAAAGGTTTGTCAGTTTTTTTAAATCTTTTCAAAGAGCCAGCTTTTTGCTTTTCATTGATTTACCCTGTTGTTTTTCTATCCTCCATTTTGTTAATTTCTGTTTTAGTCTCTATTATTTCCTGTTTGCTTTAGGATTTGTTTGCTCTTTTTTTCCAGTGTCTTAAGACAAAAGGTTAAAGTCATTGATTTGAAATCTTTTTTCTTTCTTATTATATGCATTTGCAACTATAAGTTCCCCTCTAAGCTGTGCTCTAGCTCTTCATTTCCATTAAGCTCAAAGTGTTTTCTGATTTTCCTAGTGATTTCTTCATTGACCCCTTTGGTATTTAGAAGTGTTATTTAATATCCACATATTTGTAAGTTTCCTAAATATTTTCTGCTATTACTTTCTAATATCATTTCACTGTGTTTGGAGAACATACTTTGTATTTTATTATATTTACATACTATATATTATTTCTGTCCTTTAATTTGCCTTATTTTTGCTTCAGAATATTATGAAGACTACCTGAGACTGTGGACTGTTGAATCTTATTTCCCAAAGGGTTACAATGCCTGTTTTAGAGACTAGCATATAGTTTATCCCGGAGAATATCTCATGCTGTACTTGAGAAGAATGTATATTCTGTTGTTAATTGGGTGGAATTTTCTATAGATGTCTGTTAGGTCTAGTTAGTTTATAGTTGTTCAGGTCTTCTATTTCCTTGTTGATCTTGTGCCTAATTTCCTATCCATTAATGAAAGTGAGATATTAAAGTCTCAGTTGAATAGTGTGTTTCTTCTTTCAGTTATGTCAGTTGTTGGTTCATGTATTTTGATTCTCTGTTTTAGGTGCATATATGTATGCAATTTATATACCTTGCCAATTCATACATATCATTATAAAATGTCCATGTTTAGCTCTAGTGGCATATTTTTATTTTAAAATTAATTTTTTTTGCACTCAGCATAGTGACTCCATCTTTCTTATGATTGCTGTTTGCATGATATATCTTTTTCTATCCTTTTACTTCAATCTATTTGTATCTTTGAGTCTAATCTGTATGTCTTACAGATAGCATATAGTTTGATCTTACTTTTTAAAATTGAGTCTGACAATCTTTGCCTTTTGATTTAATTCTTTAATCCATTCACATTTAACATTATTATTGATGTAATTGGATTGATATCTGCCATTTTTCTTTTTGATATTTATGTCTTATGTCTTTTTCTTCCTCTAGCCCTCCTCTACTACTTCCTTTTATAGTAAATCAATATTTTGTAGTGTAGCACTTTAATTTGTCACTGTATTTCTTGAGTTGTTTCAGTAGTTGCACTAGGGTTTACCATATACATCTTAATTTATAAAATGACACTGGAATGGCAGTGGCTTTGATAAGGCTCTATTTCCCTATTTCTCTGACCACCCTCAGTAGTTATACTCTAGTAATTGCTAGTTTACTGCTGAAGTGCTTCCACAATGCCCTGGTGCATAACAATTTGGCTAGTATTTTGAATCTCTTTTCAATTGCCTTTTACCACAACCTCCACTATTCTTGAGAGCATGTTAGGTTTAAATGTATCCATCTTTGTTGCAGATGAAGTCAATATATTTAGGAAGAGACTGAGAGCTATGGGTTTTGCAGCCTTTTTTTCCCCTAAGCAAAATCTTTAAAACAGGAATCTGGAGCTTGAAGTGGAGATAATGACAACCTTTTCTCTGATTCTGCTTCTCCAAGAGCTGAGTGCTAGGTAGACTGAGAGGTGTGCAGAGGGGCAGCAGCCTGAGCTTCTCTGGGCTTGCTTTCTTGTCAGGGAACCACAAGGTGAGGCAAGAGCTCTCAGGGCTCCAGAATGCTCAGCAAGCTGTGCCCAAAGTAGAACCTCCATCCCATGAATCAGAACTGTTCAGAGGAAGGGAGTCCCCACCTCTCAATCACACTTGCCTAGGACTTAGCCTCAGCAGCAGGTAGTGGGGGTGTATGTGTGAGAAATACTGAGTTTCTGTCCTCTTGGGAAGAAAGCCCTCCTACTGGGAGCTGGGGGGAAGAGACAGGCCTGCGTTCTTGGCTGCAGTAGGGAGAGGGAAGGGAGAACAGTCTTGGCTCAAACACCAGACACTCATCTTTCTTAGCAAAATTTCATGGATTTTCTTGAATCGATGTTTTCTTTATTTGTTCTTTGCCCTTAGGACCATTTGCAGAGGCTTTAAATGGGTGTCTTTCCATGGTAAGTTTTTAATAAATGATAGTTAGCCTTCCTTTACCCCGTTTCCTCACAAAAGATGGAAAGGATTTGGAAGCCTCTTCTAGCCAACTTTTATTTTAGTGTTTCATAATTATTAACTGCTTTAGAAAGACTTCTTTGATCATACCCTATTTTCTTATGATGCAATTAGGGATCAGCTTCCTTCTTTATACTAGGTAGAATCAAGAATACTGTCACAGATGATGAGGAGAGATAATTTAATACCATCTTTTTTTCCTGTGGTCCAGAACCTTCACTATTCTCTAAGCCTTTATATTTTACCCAGCTCCTGGGAGTATTTCTAAATAAATAATGACTCAGTGTTGCTCCTGGGTCCTCTCAAAAGCAAGCTGGTTGGTTATTTATTCATAATGGCAAATTCTCAAGAATCTTAGTGAACCGTAATAACATTCCATAAGCACCTTTCGCTTGCTCTCCACTACTATCAGATTTTTTCCAAAGTACAGTTAATACCACTTCTTTCCCACCATTCAGGCTTCTGCTGACATTATACCAACATCTGAAGTTTATACTTTGGTGTATTCAAGCTGCCGATGCAATTTTCCTGCACTCCGGCTTAGTGGTTTCAGGTCCTGGTCATGCTGGTCATGCTCTAGTCCTCATATCTACTTTCTGCATAAACACACGGGGTCCCGTTATTACATGATCAAGCCAGAGCTCTGAGCAATGGTACAGCATGCATAAAATCACATTAGTCATGTTCTGTGTTGAGGGTTTCTTTGTACTCCTACCAAATACTTGAAAGTCTGTAAGAGCTCAAACAGGACTGTTGTGAGTATTCCCTTTCTCACTTCCAGATTTGACAGTTCATATTTTTACTTCAGAATTACATGAAGACTACTTGAGATTATGGACTGTTTAATCTTCTATCCCAGAGGGTTACAATTCAAGGGTTCATTATATTTGAGAATGGGGAAAAACATAGAAAATAGATTTATGTATGGTTGGTTGAAATGTAGTCTCAGAAAACAAGTGTGATTCAGAGAATAAAAAAGAAGAGAGAAAGAAAACTCATGAGAGAAGAGAGAAAGAAAATATTACATCAGCTGAAAAGCTAAAATTAAAACAAAAAAACCTCTGAAATTTTACAATACTTTAAAAAATATTGCAAAGCCAAACCTCCTGTCAGATCAAAATGCAATCCCTTGTAATATATAATGCATGATTGCTAATCTCTGTTTTTATGACATTTATCTTTATGAATTCATCGAGTTCATAAGGGAGAACGGCTAAAATAGTATTGGCATTATCTTGCTTCTCTTCATGAAGAGAAATGTCAATGTCATAATAAAAATGAGGTATTTTTTTTACCAATACTCCTTTTATATTATATAATAAAATTACAATTTAAAAAAGAATCAGCCAAGTTTTAAAATGTTCTGATTAATAAACACATAAGAAAAAATATCTTCATTTTTATTGAAAGGTAAGAGCATGGATATTAAAGATTATTTCTATTTGGTTTTGGAAAATAAATTTTGGACTACAGTATGAATGTGAATATATTTGTTATTCAGGGAATTCATATCAAATGAAATACTGACGCCATGTTGTGAAGATCTACTCAGGAGGAATTGATATAGTCTCCATGTTTTACTTCCAGTTCTCTGATAGGCTGCAGTCCATGTTTCCATATTTGCAAAGGTTGCCATCATCTTTCCCTCTTAGGCAAAGCACAATTGCCTTTCTAAGCTTGCTTGTCTGTCAAACTCTCAGCTTTCCCTGGGGTTAGAAGAGATAAATAAGTGTTTTTTGTTTCAAAAAGACTTTTCTGGTAGTCGGGAGTAAGGACCTGGAATATCTTCCCTTCTAGGTTCTGCAGGGCTGCATATGTAATCAGGGACAGTGACAAGTCAATAAAAGAGTTCAAAGGAGAACAGGGCCAGTGGGAGAGAGTGTAAGGCTTCTCTAGGAATGAAGAGTGGATCATTGTTCTCCAAACTGGTCCGTAATATTTGTTAAGCTGCTATTATACGTATACTCACATTTCTGGTTATGTGTTCATTTCTCCATTTTAGATAGTTTATGCCTTCTACAGCTCTGGATGCTCCTCGTAGCAATGAGAGAAAGAAACAGATGTAGACACAGTGACCTGCACATAATGGCAGAATCCTTCACCATGGGGCTGACTTCTAGGGGCAATCTTGCCGAAGAGTTGTTCTGACTTCAGCTAGCTGAATCTCTCACTGCTTATTAATGACCCAGATCAAAGATATTTTCCATTTGTGTGAGACACACTCAAAATTAACTCCAGAGTCATCGTATCAAGGACAAATTCTAGTATTCTGTGGATAGCTGAGTATTGTTATGATATCAACACAACACAATAAGAACATCATTATTATGTTTGATTTTCCTCCTGATGTGGTATCTTACCATATTTTTCCAGGCTATTTTCCCGCAAGCATATGCTTTTCATTTGCATCAGAAGTTCCCTCATTAAGATGATCGTGTCCAGTGTTCACTCCAGCTGGTGTTGAGCAACAGACCCACCGACTAACCGCATGAATAAGGTTTCACTCAGGCAGAAAGAGGAGTTCCTTTTTATTTTCTCTTTGCTTTTGTGACTAAAGGAGGAAAACAGTGATATGCAGCTTATGTTCCTGGTGATTTGAAATTGAAGCACATAACACAGAAGCTGAGTATGAGAACAGAGACAAAGGGTCTATAAAGCATAAAAGGATCAAAGGAGAATGTCAGCGTGAAGTAGATTGAGAATAAAGAAGAAGAGGGAGAAGTGGGAAGAAGAAGAGGCTGCAAAGGAGAAAGGTAGCAACCTGCCTGCAGCTGGGGAAGGCAAAACAGTGGGGGCAGTGGGTGGTGCTGGTAGGAGGGATGCCTGGACTCAAAGCAATCAGACAGAGGCTTAGGGTAACAGGCTGTTCCTCCATTTTAATAGCCCATTGAACAAATAATTCATTGAATTAGACTTGTAAAATGAACACCATATATCGTATTATAATAAGGAAGAAAATGACTATATTAAAACTCAGACCGGATCTATGAGACGGTGGGGGCAATACTTAAGATTATAAAGATCTAGATTAGCTCAGAGAGACAGAGCATGAATCAGTGTTTTCTGACTTTGTCACTTTCAGAACTTGTCCACACGAAGTCAAGATGGGAAATGTTTTATCTCATAACAAATGTGGGGAAGTGATTTAGCATCTTCAGTTCCTGAGAACAGATGGTTATGGATCATACACAGCAGGCTTTATGAGGAGACAAAGTGAGAGGTACCTGCACAGCTCCATTTGAGGAACCTAACAGGCACCCTATTTCAAAATACCAACTTACTTGAAGCCTTTCCATTCTTAAAGCTTCACTACTCCCGTTCTCTTTTCCTTTGCTGTTAGTTAGCAGGAATTGATGGACTGTCTATGCACCAGGGAAATGGGAAGAAAAGCCACTTAGAAAAGTGTCAGCGGTTTCCTAGGACTCAGGAAGCGTTCCAAATGTTAAACATTTTCCTTCTTTCCTTGACCTGAATTAGATTGTTGCCACTCTCCTTTTTATAATAAATATTTTACAGGAAAACCTGGGAAGTTAATTCTCAAGGGTCTCAACCAGGGTTATGCTCTCCTTCCCCCTCCAGCGGCAGGAGGCAACGTCTGAAAACATTTTTGGTTGTCCTGCTGGGAAGACGGAGCTCCTGGCATCTAGTGGGTAGAGGCGAGAGATGCTGCTAAACATCCAACAACTTATAGGACAGCCCCCACCACAGGGAATTATCTGACCTAAAATGTCAAAAGTGCCAAGGTAGAAAAACCCTAGTGGACTGCCACAGTCACATAAACGAAAGATAAATAGTTCCAGGTAAATTCATTGGTTCGTCCATTCACTCGTCAGCAAACATTCAATGAGTATGTTCAAGGCAGCGTGCCAGGGGCTGGGGTGCAATGGCGAGGTGCACACAATCCTTGCCGTTATGGATTTGCCACTCTCAACAAGAATATCTTATAAACATTCAGAGCAAAGAGAGAGTCATCCCAGGTGTGTGGCCAGAGAAAGCTTCAGGCTGAAGCGGTGTTTAAATGGCTAGGTAGTGGACACTCAGAGGAGGGGGACCCGCTCTCTGAAGGAAGGAAAGGAGGAAGCATATTGCAGAACTGAAGCAAACCCACGGGACAAGATCCGAGCAGACTGGAGTGGAAAGAAGGAGAGATAGTGTTGGAAGGCAGGCAGCCACATTATATCAAGTATCGATAGTCAGGCTGAGGTTTTGTTGCTGTTTGTTCATTTGTCTATTTGCTTTTACTGCACCTTGTAGCAAAGGGAGTCTATTGAATGTTTTGTTTGTTTGTTTGTTTGTTTTGTGTTCTTTTAGAGAGAGAGAGAAATAGAGAGAGAGCATGCAAGAGAACAGGCTCCAAGTCCATCATGGAGCCCAATGAGGGGCTCAGTCTCACAATCCTGAGATCATGATCGCAGCTGGAACCAAGAGTTGGGGCTTAACCAACTGAGCCACGCAGGCGCCCCTGTTGGTTTTGAGCAGGGGTGTGTCATGAACAGAGACCTGGAGTTGAAGCACTTTCCTAGGAAAAGTGCATGGGTGGTGGCCTTTGGAAAGCTCCTTGAATGTCCTTACTGCTCCCTGCACCGGTGGCCTAGTGAAAGAGCTCAGCAAACACCCTGTTCTCAGCATTGGGGCTGGCAAGCCTCCTCAGCCTTTCCCAGATGCTGATCTTGTCACTTATCTCCCATTTCCTTCCTTTCCTCACTGTTAGGATTTCATCTTTATTATTATTTTTTGAGCCATGACTCTAGGTCCTTTTAGTGGCAGAATTCGTTTCACATGCCCTGTGGTTCTCACACGTCAGTATCAGAACCACCTGGGGAAAGTGTGGAGGGGCGGTGCAGAAGGGAGAGATTACCAAGGGGTGATGAAGATGTTAATTATTGACTGTGGTGATGGTTTTATGGTGCGTGCGTATGTCAAAACTTACCAAATTGTATATTTTAAATAGGTGCCATTTATTGTATGTCAATTACACTTCAACAAAACTATTGAAAAAAAAAAAAGAATCACTTGGAGTGTGTGAGATTTTGCATTTCTAGCAGTCTTCGAGAGGCACTGCTCTATACTGACTTCGGATAAACCAATCCCCTTCCTCTTTCTGCATAACTTCCTGTCACTATCCCTCCTGAAGGGCTGTTCAGCACATGCTGACCTTATTTCACCCGCTGCTATTTGTCTTTGGTCATTGAGTCCGACTTCTGCCTTCTACTACCCTAACAAAATCACCCCTTCAAGGGTCACAGATGATAATGATAATCCACATACATGTAGTTCTCACACGCTAGTTTTGCTCTGCATACTTCACACGTATATTAACTCATGAATCCTCTTAACAAGCCAACAAGATAGGTACTATTATAGTTTCTACTCTAAGGTGGGAAAACTAAGGTACGGAGAGGTTTACCAACGGGCCCAGGTCACAGAGCTAGTGAGCGGTGAAGTCCAGACTTAAATCTGGGTAGTCTGGTTCCAGAGCCATGTTCTTATCCTCTACTTGTCTTCCCCTGACTTTTTGAAGCTGGCTTATCACTCATGGCTAGGTCATGTTATTCTCCTCTAAGACATAAACAGCCTCACAGAACAGTAATCTCAGACAAGGCTACCCTTAGACCATGGTAAAATGAGCCAAAACAAGGCCACTTCATAATTTTGTTTAAAAACAGACAATACCAAGGTCACTGTGCCACCATAAAATATGAAACACCCTCTCTCTTAGCCAGAACAAGTGACTGCTTCTTCTTGACCAGTTACATCTTGTCCTCCTTCTAGTCTCCTTCCCTGTCGATAAGATTGACTGAGACAGCCAATCACAGAACTGTCCCTGCTCTCTGACAACATCCAGTTCACAGTGAGCCCCTGCTTCCTTAGACTAACCCCCCAGTCGCTCATCCAAAGCCCAGTTTCCATCTTAATTTCTAACACCATCTTACTGAGAGACCCCATGGTTCCCATGGTGTGTGCCTTCCCTCCTGTAACAAGAAATACACCCAACTTGTTCAACTACACGTGGGTTCCTGGCAAGCTTTGGCTAGAGGGCATTGACACCTCCATGCCATATATGACTTCCCACTTTTTGAAACCCCCTTCTTCCTTGGATTCTAGATAATATTGTCTCCTGATCCCCCTCCTATTTTTTGATGAGCTCCAGTGATTTCTACCTCTTGGAATTCATGTCCTGTGTAATCTCTTCCCTTTGAGGAGGGGCCGGACCTAGCGACTCCCTACTAATGAACAGAACACACCAAAAATAATATGATGTCCCTTCTGAGATTAGGTTACAAAAAGACTCTAACTTCAGTCTTACTTGCTCTCTCAGTTGCTCATGCTGATGGAGCCAGTTGCCAGAGTGTGAGCTGCTCTGCCTATAGAAAGTGGGCATCCCACAGAAAAAACCCAGATAGAAGTGTCATGGAACTAAGGTAGGTCTCCAAGCAATAGTCAATGAAGAAATGAGTCCTGCCCAAAACCACTTGAGTTACCTTGGAATTGGATCTTTCCCTAATCGACCTTGAGGAGACTACCATCCCAGCTGACATCTTGATTGCAGCCTTGGGAGAGACTTTGAAGAGAGGCATTCAGCTAAGCTGTGCTGGATTCCTCACCCACAAAAACTATAAGAGAGTAAACCTTTGTTATGTGAAATCTAAATTTTGGAATGAGTTGTTACACAACCATGTACAACTATTATAGACCTCTGTAATACAAAGATGATTCTACAGCATCAGCCTAGTTATGTCACTGGTAGGGAATCTTTCATGGCTGACCACTACCTTTAGGATAGAAGTTCACAGTCTGACCCAAGGTTGGACGTATCCTTTGCTTTAGCCACAATAAACAATAAATCCCTGGAATATTACCCATGCTGTCAAGTCTTCCCAAGAGCTTCCATATTAGAATGACTTTCTCTTCTCCTGGCTTTCCAAAGCCCACAAGAACAGGTAGAAATGGGCAGGAAAGATAGAGAAAGCACACAGACAAGAGGAAGTAAAGAATAGTAAATACGATAACACAAGAGATAGCAGCTATAAGAGTGATAACAGAAATTCATTGGCTCCAGAGAGAGCAGACTGTGCCCTGCTAAAAAATTCAGACTTGCCCGTAAAGGGGATGGAAGACATTCTTTGTAAGGGAATCACTTTGATCCTTAGGCTGGGAGTCATATTTGTAGCTGGGAGGGAATGATGGTCCAAGCCTAGGTGAAAACTTGCTGCTGCTAATTTTGGCCAATCAACACAAGCAGCCCCAGGCACAGGCAGATGCCTAAGGCCCTGCTCCTATGGGTGCCCATCATGCAATAGCCTCTGGGTACATTTACAAATATGATTTTCAGATGTCATTTTTGACTCTCAGAACTTTCGGCTCTCAGAGTGACTTCACTTTCCACTCTCGAATTAGGTTTCTTACCTGCAGAATATCTGTGACAAAACCAGATCAACGCTGCTAAAAATTGCTATCAAATTTCTTCAGAATCTTGTTTTTATTTTTCCTATTGGAGTGGCCATTAGCTCCGAGCAAGTTTCTAGGGGAGAGACCTTTGCTAAAGGCAGCAGAGCTGAGAAATATTTAACAATATGCGTGCGAATCCAGCAGGCAGCTCCCTAAACGGCAATGTGTTAAAATGCAGTCGTTAACGGGTGGAGTGTTCTAGAATTGGCAGTTACCCACTGGGAATTTGGGTTCAGTTTCTCTGGGGGTGTAACAAAACTGTGTATTCTCCTGGGAAGCTGGAGAAGACTGGAAGTAGCAGAGTGTGGGTCTTCTTAGCACAGTGGGGCTGAGAAAGGAGAAGCAATACCTCCCGCTTCATTATTCTGAGGGAAGGTGGGAGAGGTTGCCTATAGCTAAGTCAGGTAGACGTTGTAGTTAACAGCGGGAGAACAGTTCCACCAGGGATAGCCAGCAGCCATGTGTTACTCATTTATCCTGCAAGAGTCGGGGTAAATTTTAAAGGAGCACCCTAATCACTGTTTAGGGCTACAGGTAGTTGATTAGAAGGAGAATGCATTCAAGGAGAATAAGATACATGGTGTATCTCAGTCACCGAGCCATGGATTTTTAGGTCCAGGAATAGGCTTGAGCACTGATGATCATAAGATTTCTTACTTTGATTGTCTAAGGTCATAAAGAGACTTTTTTTAATGTGAAAAGCTTGCTAATATTTTATCTGGTTTATGAATTTCTAGAGCTAATATATGTAACCCAGAGTTGTCATTTTATTATTGACATGGCTTGTTGGTTTCCCTGCCTGCCTTGCTCCCTCTCTCTCCTTCCTTCTGCCCCTTCCTCTGTATTCCAGGAACACAGTCAGGAATGAGGCAGTGCCTGTCCTCTGGGAGCTGACCCCAGACCAGATGTGAGCAAGCCCAGACCCCAGGGATGTTCACTGCTGCATGTTCCTGTGCATCGGCTGAGGGCCAATCAACCTTCCATGGTCTTCAGTTGCTGTAGGCTCCTGTAGGTGCTGCAGCACCTCCTTGCGTATGGAGGTCCCCCAGCCTGTGGCATCCTAAGGGTCCAGCTCATGCCTCTCACCTCCCTGGCCGTCTCAATCACCATTAGAAGTCCAAGCTTCAAGATCACCATTGCTGGCCAGGTTGCCCGAAGGTGCCCTCATCTTCCACCCTTCTCCCTCCTCCCAAATCATTCCAAAAGGCCCCTTTGAAATTCACAGTCCATCACCCACAAAGTCCCAGTGTATCTTCAACCTCTTGCCTGAACATTCTATTCCCCTTCTTGCTCTAAGGTCCTCAAACATTTCCTGTGTAGGACCATGTAGTAGCTATTTGAGGCTTTGCGGGCCATATAGTCTTTGTTGCAACTACTTAACTTTGCCATTAGGGTCCAAAAGCAGCCATAGACATTATGTAAACAAAGTGTTCCAATAAAACTTCATTTACAAAATCAGGGGCAGGCCAAACTTGGCCCAAGGGTGGTAGCTCTGCAATCCCCGATCTAACAAAAACCTGGCCACCACCACAGCTCTCCTGTTTTCCTCAGCTTTCGGGTGAAGGCGATTTTTCCCTCTGACAACCATCCTAGATCACAGCTGTGAATTGCCAATGTCTCTGCTATGTTCCTTTATTCTTCAGTGACTTGAACACTTGAGTAACTTCACTCGCAACCTACCACCATTCTCGGAGACTTCAGAATTTAATAAGTTGTCCATCCAACACACTGGTCTCTCAGTTCTGCAATGTTTTGCAGCCACTCATCTCTTATTCCACCTCATCTCAGCCACCCACTCACAAAACCACACCCCAGACCTTGCACATTCTTGGCATCTCAATTTCAAACATCTCCTCTCCAAACATCACTTCCTAGTTTCCCGAATATCTAGTAAGCCCAGCCCAGGAGCTCCCGGATTTTAATGAGACCTCAAATCACACACCACTTCCTGAATGTCCCCACTTCTCTCCTAGACTTGATCTCACAGTGTTACCGTTCCTCAGGAAACACACAGCCCTCCTGCCCCTCTGTCTCCTCGTCCTGGCTAAACCCAGGATATGTTCTCAATGTGTACCTGCTGCAGAGTGATTCAGTGTGGCAGGCTGGATTCGCTGTGGCTAAATAGAGCAAAACCACAAAAATCCCAGTCCTCACGGAGCTATCATTCTAGTGAGAGAGAAAAGATAGTAAGTAGGATAGATTATTAAAGTATGTCATAAGTTATAGGATGATAAATTCCAAGGAGAAAAAATAAAACAGGGAAGGAAGTTATAAAACGAGGGAAGGTGGTGAAATTTTAGATAAGCTAGCTAGAGAAGGCCTACTGAGAAGATGCCTTTTATGTGAAAACAAGAAATGAGTGAGGGCAAAAAGCCACGTGTATATCCTAGGAAAGAATATCTCAAGCTAAGGGGCACAGCAAATGCAAAGGCTTTTTTTTTTTTTTTTAAAGATTTTATTTATTTGAGAGAGAGAGAGACGCAGTGAGAGAGGGAACAGAAGCAGGGGGAGTGGGAGAGGGAGAAGCAAGCTTCCCACGGAGCAGGGAGCCCGATGCGGTCCTCGATCCCAGGACCCTGGGACCATGACCTGAGCTGAAGGCAGATGCTTAACGACTGAGCCACCCAGGCGCCCTGCAAAGGCTTTGTGATGGGCATGTGCCTTGCTCATCTGAGACACAACGAGGAGGCCTATGTAGCTCAAGCAGAGTGGATGGTGAGGACAGTAGGAGGAGATGTGTTCAGAAAAGAAATAGGACATTTGTCATGTATTGCTGCTAACATATTACCACAAACTGTGAGGCTTGAAACAACACCCATTTATTAGCTCACGGTTTCCTTGGGTTGGGAATCCATGCTCAGCCTAACTGGGTCCTCTGCTCAGGTCTCACAAGGCTGCAGTCAGGGTGTCAGGTGGGCTATGTTCTCATCTGGAGGCTCAACTAGGGAGGCATCCACACTCAAGCTCGCTCAGGTTGTTGGAATTCATTCCCTTGCAGCTGTAAGACTGAGAGCTGTAAGGGTTTCTTCTTGGGTCTCAGTGGAGCCCACCCTCAGCTTTAGGCGTACCAGATGGCTTACTCCATAGGCAGTTCACAACATGGCAACTTGCTTATTCAAGGCCAGCAGGAGAGTGAGAGAGAGTCTGCAAGCAGAAGGAGTGTTACATAAAGTTCCATAAATGTAATTATAGGAGTGACATCTGGCACCTTTGCTGTGTTCTATTGGTTGGAAGACAGTCACAGCTCCCACCGTTCCCACCAACACTCGAAGGGAGGGGATCACACAAAGACACGGACACCAGGAGGGAGGATCACGGGGCCTCCTGGGAGTCTGTCTGCCGCAAGGACTCAGATCACGTAGGGATATATGGGCCCTGGTAGGGCCTTTGACTTTTTCTCTAATGGACACTGGGAGCCATTTGAAAGTTTTGAACTGAGGAATGACAAGATAGGATTTGTGTTTGTTTTTTTTTTTAAGATTTTATTTATTTATTTTGACAGAGAGAGAGATAGCAAGAGCAGGAACACAAGCAGGGGGAGTGGGAGAGGGAGAAGCAGGCTTCCCGCAGAGCAGGGAGCCTGATGCAGGGCTCGATCCCAGGACCCTGGGACCATGACCTGAGCCGAAGGCAGACGCTTAATGACTGAGCCACCCAAGCGCCCCAGGATATTTGTTTTAACAGGATTGGTCCAGATGACTGATTGAGAATAGGCTTCATGGGGCCAGAGATAGAAGTAGGGAGACCAGTCAAAGGCTATTCCAATAATCCAGATAAAAGTTGACAGAGGTAAATTTGGGGTAGCAATGGGGAAGGAGAGACCATACTCTGGGTATATTTTGAAGGCAGACCAACATGATTTGCTAGTTCATCAGCTACAGAGCATGAAAAAAAGAGAGGAGGCTAGGCTTATCCCAAAGTTGCTAGGCTTTGTTTTTAGCTTTAGAAGAATATTGTTGCCATAAATGACGGGGAAGATCAAAGGAAAGCAGGTTTGAGGGAGAATATCAGGAGCTCTATTTTTGATATGTTTAAATTGTCAGCCTCTTGATGGCAGGTAAATTACACTGGACACAGTCAACTCTGGAAGGAGAAGAGCTCTGTCTTTATTGAAACTGACAACTATCCTAGATTTGGGTTTGCATTCCACACCTGCAGCACATCTGTAAGCCCAGTGGTCTGAGAGCTTATAAGGTGCTTCATTTATAGGCATGGGATCCCACATAACATTGTCGTGCACCAAAGGGCCCATTTTATGGCAAAGGAAGTATGACAATGGGCACATGACCATGGATACCGTGGGTTTTCCCACATATCTCATTACCTGGAAGCAGTAAGAACATTGAGATGACTTAGTCAAAGTTTAAAAAAGGCATGAGTCTGGGGATTCTGTCCTTCAGGATGGAGCACCTGCAATGAACTACTGCCTGGTACAGAGTGCTGCATCTCTGTTAGCTAGACTTCACGGGTCCAGGAACTAAGGGGCAAAAGTAGGATTGACCTCATCATCACTCTCAGCACCCATCCATCCTGCGACTCTAAGTTCTAATGAATTGAAAATTCTGGTTCCAGAAGATTGCTTTGGCCTTGGCACAGTAAGGCTTCCATGAAAGCTAAGCTATAGCAAGTCTACAGCCTGGGCAATTTGGTCTCAAAACTGGAGACTACCAGGCAAGGAAGGAGTACCTATACTGGCAGGAGAAATCAATTCTGATTATCATGAAGAGCTACTGTTGCTGCTAGAATGTGACAGGGAGATGCATATCTAGAATTCAGGGCATCCACTGGGGCATCGCATTCAGTGCTCCAGGACAGGTGAATCCAAATGAGTGGATCCAGTGTGGACATGAGTAGATCTGACAGCTGCAAGAGATTAGCCAGCAGACACTCCCAGTGTCCATAACACACCCCGCATCCCGCCTCCGATTTTAGCTGCAGAAGTGGACAGTTAATGCTGTAGTGTCCTGTCTCAAACACCTTTTGCATGTTTGTTTCTTACCTTTGAACTTCCTCTGAAGCTATACTCACTCATTCAGGTGGGGACATTGTAGCTGGAAAGCTCAAGGGATTTAATGCCTTCAGGAACAACCCTGGAGCAACAGGAGATGGGACTGAATTGATAATGCCCAGCCTCCTATCTTTTCTTTTCTCTGAGTTTTATTGAGATATAATTGACATTTAACATTGTATTCACTTTAGATTTACAACATAATGATTTTACATATATATATATACATACATATATGTAGGGAAATTGTTACAATAAGTTTAACATCCATCACCAAGCATCCACATTTTTTTCTTATAATAAGAATCTATTCCCTTAGCAATTTTCAGATACACTATTGTTTCAGATACACTATTGTTAACTAGAGTCACCAGGCTATACCTTACATCCCCAGGACTTATTTGTCTTATAACTGGAAGTTTGCACCTTTTGACCATTTTCATCAATTTCCTTCACATCCCCCCCAACCCTACCCATCTTAGACCACCACCAATCTGTTTCTATGAGTTTGTTTTTGAAGGTTCCATATATTTGTGAGATCATGCAATATTTGTCTTTCTCTAACATTTCATTTAGCATAATGCTCTCAAGGTCCATCCAGGTTGTTGCAAACGGCAGAATTTCCTCCTTTTATCTGTATGTGTGTGTGTGTGTGTGTGTGTGTGTGTGAGAGAGAGAGAGAGAGAGAGAGAGATATCTTCATTTTCTATTCATTCTCTGATAGAAACCTAGGTTATTTCCATGTCTTGGCTGTCATAAATAACGCTGCAATGAAGATGGGAGTGCAGATATCCCTTTGAGGTTCTGTTTTCATTTCCCTCAGGTATATACCCAGAAGTGAACTCCTGGGTCATATGATAGTTCTATTTTTAATTTTTTTGAGGAATCTTCATACTATTTTCCATAGTGGTTGCATCATTTTATGCCCCCACCAACAGGGCACCGGGGCTACCTTTTCTCCACATCCTCACACCAACTTGTTATTTCTTGTGTTCTTGGTGGTAGCCATTCTAACAGGTAAGAGGTGATATTGTGGTTTTGATTTGCATTTCCCTGATGATTAGTGGTGTTACGCATCTTTTCTTATGTTTGTTGGCCATCTGTATGTCTTCTTTGGAAAATGTCTATTCACTTCCTCAATCAAACGTTTTTTTTGGTTATTGAGTTGTATGAGTTCTTTATGTATTTTGAATACTAACCTCTTATCAGATCCACGATTTACAAATATTTTCCCCCATTCAGTAGGTTGCCTTTCATTTTGTTGATAATTTCCTTTGTTGTGCAGAAGGTTTTTAGTTTGACACAGTCTATTTTTTTTTTTTTTTTGCTTTTGTTGTTTTGGCTTTCAGTGTCAAATTCATAAAATCATCCCCAAGATTGATGTCAAGGAGCTTACCCCCTATGTTTTCTTCTGGAAGGTTTATGGTCTCAGGTCTTATGTTCAAGTGTGTCTTTCATTTTGAATTTATTTTTATGTACGGTGTAAGATGGTCCAGTCTTACTTTTTTGCATATGGCTATTCAGTTTTCCCAACACCATTTATTGAAGAGACTGTCCTTTCCCCATTGTGTATTCGTGGCATCTTCATCATAAATGAATAGACCAGGCTCCCATCTTTTGGGGGGACAATTTAGAGCTACTTTCGGCATGGGGCCTCAGGGACTTTCCTACAATAAGCCTGAGCCTCAAGTGCCCAGAGAAGCCATCAAGTCAATAGCACACACCATAGTGGTTTGTACTCCTCCTGTCTTTCCCACTTTACTTTCCTCACTTTTGCTTCTGGGGCTCACCTCCAGAGTGTGCCCAAATGCAGCCTAAGACACTAGGCCCTCCAGCCTTCAGCCTCTGGACTGTGAGTACAGGCCAAGCAAGTTCCCCTGGGGCAAGTGTAGGCCCTGTGTGGGCAACGGAGCACAGGGCTTTGTCTCTTCCTTGTTTCTAAGAAGAAACAATGATGACCATTTTCTCAAGTCATCATTTCCAATCACAGTTTGCTGTTTTAGGTACACAGTTAAGGAAAATTCTGTATTGATTAGAAAGAGTTGAAAACTTCTCCCTCTTGACTAGAATTGAAATTGTACCCCCAGCCTCCCTACTCTTACCCAGATAGATTGCTATTCCTAATCCCTAGCCTTAAATCATTTTTGACTTGAATTTGATGTAAATAAGGCACTGCATATTCATGAATTGGTTTATTGCTTTTATGCCGTAGTTCCTGTTTCATTTACATGATTTCCACTCAGAATGGGCAGCTCCTGAAAGACAAGAAATAAGAGGTGTAAGTCTCTTCGATACGCAGTTAGGTGCTTACCAAATATATATCTTTTTTGCTAATGGAGAAAATATTTCTTTCCTCACTTGACGATGAACGCTTTCTTCTTCTCATTCATGAAGTTATGACTATGGATAAATATATCATGCATGATAAAGAAACCTTTTAAAATTATATGCATTCTTTCTTATCTAAATCAGTTCAGAACTATCATTTTGATAAATGTCCTAAAGTATTAACTGACCTAATTTTCCAGAGGTCAGAATGCGGCGAAAAGAGGAATGAGCTGGAGGACTTTGGGTTAATGGCCTCACAGGCTTGAGTGGGAAAATGGAGGGTCTTGTATGCAGCAATGACACAGAGCTGCCTGTCTTCCCACACTTCATCCCAGCTCAGATATTATAAAAAATGTCAACTTTTATTAGATCTTTAATGGATTGTTCGTAGTTCAAGCAAAGGAGTGTCCCTTCTCATGGTCTTTCTTTTAAACAGTACATTTCTTTTCTTTCTAACTAATTGCCCTACCTCATTAAGAATGAAGTCAGTGGTTCATAGAGCAGTGTATCTCCTGACTGAATTAAATCAATAAAGAATCAGAAGATTTCCCTAGGGCATTCCAAAAGCCCCTCCAACTAAAACAACTTCTTCTGATAACTGATGATGGTTGTACAATTTATGAGCAGAATCCTCTATTCTAGCTTGGCACTTTTCCTCATGTCTTTGACATGTCATGCTGGGTTGCTGGATGTGAGAAGTAAGAACAGCACCAGGCATCATAGCCAGAGAGTCCTTTTGTCCACTTATAAGCACTGATTCTCTGAACTAAGAACACTATCCAACTAACAGAGATGTATTTTTTTTTATTATGCAACACCCTGATTAAGGTAAAAGACAACTGTTAAAGGTACTACTTTGGGCGTGCCTGGGTGGTTCAGTCAGTTGGGCATCCAACTCTTGATTTTGGCTCAGGTCTTGATCTTGGGGTCGTGAGATCGAGTCCTGCCTTGGGCTCCATGCTTAG
This sequence comes from Eumetopias jubatus, assembly GCF_037043125.1. Classification (NCBI taxonomy): domain Eukaryota; kingdom Metazoa; phylum Chordata; class Mammalia; order Carnivora; family Otariidae; genus Eumetopias; species Eumetopias jubatus. The sequence goes on along the minus strand of NW_028274822.1, from coordinate 57,477,003 downwards.
CAGCAATGAGTCTGCTTGTCCCTCTCCCTCTGCTCCTGCCCCTGCTCACATGCTCTCTCTCTCTAGAATAAATGAAAAAAGAAAATCTTTTAGAAAAATAAATAAAATAATAAAAAATAAAAAATAATAGAAATAATAAAATAAAATAAAATAAAAGTCCTAATTCTGGGGGCACCCAGCTGGCTTAGTCAGTAGAGCATGTGACTCTTGATCTTGGGGTTGTAAGTTCAAACCCCATGCTGGGTGTAGAGATTATTTAAAAATAAAATCTTAAAAAAAAGTACTGTTTCTGTTGTGTTTTTTTGTCTAATTTAATGATACAGATTTATTACTTAACAGGCATATATGTAAAATAAATATTAGGCTCATTTATTAATCAGTATAAGAATATACTACTGGGCTTTTCCTGGCTTTGGCTGCTACTTTCATTTAAAAGTAACAAAGATTAAGTCAATGAACAAAGGCACTGTTTTTTGTTTGTTTTGTTTGTTTTTTAATATTTTATTTATTTATGTGAGAGAGAGAGAGCACGAGTAGAGGGATGGGCAGAGGGAGAGGGAAGGGGGAGAAACAGACTCCCCACAGAGCATGGAGCCTGATGTAGGGCTCGATCCCAAGACCCTGAGATCATGACCTGAGCCAAAGGCAGATGCTTAACTGACTGAGCTACCCAGGTGCCCTAAGGCACTGTTTTTTATTATAGGTGGTGTCAAGGCAAACTGATGAATTGAATTTCTCTGACTAACAACTGTTAGAGATGAGGATTCTGTAACCTTGCTGGGATTAGGTCAGATTTGCCCTGGAGAGAAGCTCTTATGTGGAGCCCAGGACTGGGAAAATAACAGAAACTCAACAGTAGCTATATGAACGAATGGATCAATGAGGGGAGAATGAACATATGAGACTGAGAAATGGGGTGGCATAGTTCTATGGTGATTTAGCCAGTTCGGGGACTTTTCTTCTCAGTTGAGTTACCCTGGGAATGGCTGAGAGGGCTCTGTGCTCTGAGGCCATCAGCAGTTAGGAAGATACTACCCAGCAGATGGCTTATTTTCTATTATTGTATTAAAGGGACCTGCATTCAGCATGCTCTTGAGATGAAATCTAAGTAATCATCAAAGGAAACAGACCAATTAAATTTCTTTTTCCAATTTGGAAAACTCAAATAATATGCATAATAATTCTTCCTGTTGTATTCCTCATATTTATAAAAGATAAAATAAAATTCAAAAGAGCAAGAGTTTAGACATCCACACTAACGTTCTCCCAAGACATCATAACACACTTGGAGATTTTCAGTGTATGGTCCTGCCATCCTGTTATATAGTTATACTAAGGTTGGTTCATGAATTTGAAGTGTCTATTGTTTGGGAGTCACATTAGTTTCAAACGTTCAGTTCTTTAAAGATTAGTTCTTGATCTCAAATGCCTATGGCTCTCTTTGTTTTATCCTAGTGAAATAAATTTGGCTTAAATTGCATACATCCTCTTTACTATTCATTAAATTATTTTTAATTATTTTATTAAAAGATGAAGGCAAGATTTCCAACAAGTAAATGTGATCAAATAAAATATTTACATAGCAGTTACTAAACAAACCTCTGGATTTTCATTTTTAAAAGATGATGTGAGATATTTTTTCTTTTTTGTTAAAGTATAATGAATATGCAGTGTTATATTAGTTTCAGATGTACAATAGAGTGATTCACCAATTCTATACATTACTCGGTGCTCATGACAGAAGTGTACTCTTCATCCCCATCATCTATCACCCATTCCTCCCACCACCTCCCCTCTGATAACCATCAGTTTGTTCTCTGTATTTAAGAGTCTGGTTTTTTTGCTTGTCTTTTTTTTTCTTTGTTTGTTTTGTGTGGAATTTAAGAAACAAAACCAATGAACAAAACAGATGAGATGAGTTTTCAATTAAACCTTGGTCTGCTCCATGTCTGGTTTTGGTTCCATTTCCTCCAATATTACTAATTAAAACACCAGGAGTTTAAAGTTGCTAATAAACATTTTTAGGGGATCTTACATATTTTGAGTTTGAACTCCTTGAGGAGGTACATGAACTATTCATCATATTACTATGATTAAAACTTATCTTGAAAAATAGCACTTTGCTATATTACTCATCTTTCAATCAGGTCTTACTTAGCCTTGGCCATCTACACTCATGGGCCATATCTGGCTCATAGTCTCTTTTGCATGACATGTGGGCTAAGAGCCACTTTTATATTTTTAAATGACTGAAAAGAATCTGAAGAATAATATTTTATGATACATGAAAATTATATGAAATTCAAATTTTCAGTGTTCACAAATAAAGATTTATTGGAACATAGCCACACTCAATCCCTTTATATATTGTTTATGGCTGTTTTCACACTACAATGGCCAAGTTGAGTAATTGCCAACAGAGACTGTATGGCCTGTAGCTCGAAATATTTACTATCTGGCCCTTTCTAGAAGAAACTTGCCAAACTTCTGCTCTATTCGGTCAAGTTTTTTCATATTTATAGCCCTGTCCATCTCCCTTCGTTTGCCAGCCCCTAGCACTGGTTACCTTTGAGCCTGAGCTTAGCTCCTAACACTCTGTGAAGCTTTTGTTCATACAGTAAGTCCACTCTGAGTTTTCCTTTCCTTAACACCAAAAAAGCCATCCCCAAACAGATGGCCTGCAACATGAGAATTCTGGCAGCCACCTCCTAAGATGGTCTCAGCAATCCTAGCCTTTACACCCCTCTGTGTCCCCCTTTCAGTTGTACTGGGGTTGGTGTTTGTGTTTGTGACCAGAAGACTATGGTGGAAGTGATCATATGTCATTTATGAGATCACATTATAAAGACACTGTTGTTTCATTGTGATCTCTTTCTTGCCCTCTCCCTCTCAGATCACTTGGCGTGGGGAAATCATGTTGCAAGAAACCCTATGGAGAAGCCCACGTGGAGAGGAATCCTCCTGCCAATGCTGTGTGAGTGAGCTTGGAAGTGTATCTTCTGGCCCTTGTCAAGAATTTGGAGACTGTAGCCCTAGCCAACAGCTTGTTGCAACCTCATGAGAGACCCTGAGCCAGGCCATCCAGCTAAGTCATTTCCAGCTCCCTGACCCTCAGAAAGCATATGAGAAAATAAATATTTGTTTCAAGCAGCTACTTTTAGGGTAATTTGTTACATAGCCATAGACAACCCAATACAGAATGTGAAAGGCCTCATATTGTCCACCATGCCACCATCATTTTTTCCACTCTGATACCCAGTCTACTTCTGGTCATTTTGGAAGTGTGGTTTCCTTTCATGTTCACGGCCTTGCCTCATCTGTGGAACTTGACTTTCGACAAATTTCTCTTGACTTTGAACTTGTGCTCTTCTCCTCAAACTGGAATCCAATCTGTCTCCTTAGCTGTTGTCCTCTCAGTGACTTTACAGCTCAGCACAGACTCCTTGGTTCACTTGGACCCCAGCATGGGAATCATTTCTAGATCACTAAACTCAAGATCTCTCGATCCATATTTTCAACAGGAAAACGAGGTGAAGAATTCCTTAGGGAAAAATACTTGTTATGATTTTATAAATTATTCTTACTAATATCACTATCTTATTTTAAGTCTCTCATAAAAGAATTTTAGAGGCAGGGAGGAAATTTAGAAATGGCATAATGTGACCACCTGATTTATTTATATGTCATAAAATGAGGGCCCTGAGGTTAGGTGATGTTCCCAACGTCACTCAGCTAGTTACTGGGTCCATTAATAGTGAGAAATACTATTTAAATGCTATAGGTATGTGGAACATAATTGAAGCTAAATAGTGCTTTCTGAGGGGTGGGAGGCTAGGGTGGGGTTTTGCAGAGGATATCTATTGAGCTCTTCTGCCTGGGTGAGTCCTGGCTCATTAGGAGAGACTGGACACTGAAGACAATGGACCATTGGTATGACTCAGGATGGCTGGGTAAAACAGCAGCTCCTAGATGTGAGTATTGAGCTCTGATGGGAAGACGTAAAAATCTTTTATCTACTGATTATGAACTGTATTTGGATTCTATGGAACTGTATTTCTTCTACTGTTACAGAGACAGAGAAAATAATCCCTAAATGAATCTTGGGGGAAAAAAATCAAAACAGGCTGACAATGTGTGGGAACTGGGTAGATAATGTAGACTGTAAACGGCTTATGAAATCAATGCAGAGACGTGAGAGGAGGTGCTAGTGTTTCACTTGATATGCTTTGATATTTTAAAACCTTTTATGGTAAGAATGTATTTATGCATTTCTTGTGTAATTTTTTATAAAGTTTCACAAATTTTTACCAAAAATTTTAGAAACAGGGCTTGAAAGTAGAATTTGTGGTTATGTGTTACGTGCACATGACTCAATGATTGTGTCTGTCAAACAAATAAACACAAGTGGATTATAGGCAAGGAAAAGCCGAAAACAGTCTAGAAACTGAGACAAATGCCCTGATAGAAGTGAAAGTCATAGGCAATAGATTCAAATACAACTGATCCTATGAGAAGAAATGGGATGAAGTTATGGCTTAAGAGATTTAAATGAATTGTAATGAAAAGCTTCTTTATGGTAGAGCTATTCAGGGCAGGAAGGAAATTTAGTAACAGATTATTTGGGCAAAGTAGGAATATTTTCCCTTGGATATCTTATAAATGGAATTAAAAATCACTTGTTTCTGACTAACTGGGTATAGTTCAGCTTGTGGGTTGAATTGTCAGCATCTTCTCTATTTGGTTAATAATAGAGGAAAAACTAGTAGCAATGTTGATGGTCACAGTCAACATGAAATAATTTTATTTATTTATTTATTTATTTATTTATTTTTAAGTTAAATTAAATTTATTTAAAAAATTTTTTAAAGATTTTATTTATTTGAGAAAGACAGTGAGAGCACATGCGAGAGAGAGAGAGAGAGCGAGCCAGTGTACAGAGGGAGAGGGAGAAGCAGACTCCCTGCTGAGCAGAGAGCCCTACACAGGGCTCCGTCCCAGTACCCTGGGATCATGACCTGAGCCAAAGGCTTAACCGACTGAGCCACCCAGGTGCCCCAGCACGAAATCATTTTAAAGTTTTGTTGTTGTTTTGTTTTTTAAGATCGATTTATTTATTTTAGAGAGAGTGGAGGGGGGAGGGAGAGGAAGAGAAAATCTTAAGGCAGACTCCATGGCTCAGCATGGAGTCTGATGTAGGGCTCAATCTCACAGCCCTGAGATCATGACCTGAGCCAAAACCAAGAGTTGGACACTTAACCAACTGTGCCACCCGGGTGCCCTCACATGAAATCATTTTAAAATAAAATAAAGGTGTGTGATAAATCTGTGTGTTCTAAGTACCTAACTGGGAGTTAGTCCTGGGAAATAAAATCAAATTTCATTTTAATATCTCTGGTAGATATCTTCACTTTATTTCTCACATATGTTTTGAGTTCAGACCTCCAAATTTTTTAAATGTCTTAAAACTTACCTATATTTCCTATTTTTTCTGTAATGGACACATATTATGAGTAATTAAAAAATATATAAAAACTACAAAGGAAAAAAGGCAAATTCCTGGAAAATTTGATACAGTAAAATCTCACTATTTTGGACTGGTTGGGAAAAAAAACAGAATATTTCATTTTAAATGATTTAAATGCCTTAACATAATTATTGTGCATAACATAAGCTAGGATAAAAAAATAGTTGTTTATGATGAACAAATAAGAGTTATCTGATTCCAAAATATATGTAAGGCAAGCTTGTTATTATAAATGTTTTAAACATTTTATCTTGATTAAGCTATTAATTTATTCTAGCAGTAAAAGATGACTGACTTGTTTAGAAAATCAGCCCCCATCCACACGTAATCACAGTTTTCAAACAGAACCTGTGTTACCCTGGTGGTTTTACTTCCTTGTTTTCCTTCTCTCTGTGAAGTGACAATCTTAGTTCCTGATTGTCTAAGGGAAAGAGACTGAGTCAAAGAAAGGAAGCAGGGACAAACATCATGCATAACTTCTACAAAGGAGCTCAGCAAACCAAATGACAACAATTCAATGAGACTAGTTTTCACACATGATAATTATTTGGCATAGCTGATTTGCTTTAAAGTTCATCCCTGAAGGAGTATATTTATCATTCCCAAATGCTTATATCCTGGTCAAGAAAGGACACGGGGTAAGGGTGTTAGTCCAAATATCATATTGGAATCTTGCTTATTAAGAAATGTTAAAATCACTTAAAATAATGGCTATTTTCATCTGAGACATTTTCACCCCCCCTTTCTTTGTATTGTGATTTTTAGATATGGTATTAACTTTCCTGTTTTGTTTGCTTTCGTGTATTTTCAATTATTAGCTCAAGAGCCATATAAATATTTAAGGATTAAACAATTCTAGGGTGCCTGGGTGGCTCAGATGGTTAAGCATCAGCTTTCGGCTCGGGTCGTGATCCCAGAGTCCTGGGATTGAGTCCCGCATTGGGCTCCCTGCTCAGTAGGGAGCCTGCTTCTCCCTCTGCCTCTCTCTTTCTGTGTCTCTTATGAATAAATAAATAAAATCTTTAAAAAATAAACAATTCTATAAATGGTGGAATTTACAACTATTCATACATTTATTTTTATCTTTCATACTTTGAAATTTTTTTGCCAAGTTTTAAACTAATGAGTATTTATTACTTTTACAATAAGAAAGAAATTCCATAGTAAAGGTTAATAAAAGAATAATTGATTCAGAACTTTGTATCTTTCATGGGACGGGATCCTATCTGAGAAGAGATGTGGAGATTTGTGTCCAGCAGTCTTCCCCAAATCATGAGGTAACCAGATGATCTGGAAAGGCCCCAAGCTAAAGTGAATCCTTTTTAGACTCTCCCTGGGGAAACCAGAGATCTCACTTGCATTTCTCAAAGATTCATGAGAAGGAAATGGAAAGACCTGATGAGACACAGTCTTCCCCCCTTAGCCACCGGGGGTCCGTTCCAAGACCCCCAGTAGATGCCTAAAACTGCAGAGAGTACCGAACCACATACAACTGACCCTTGAACACCACGGGAGTCAGGGGCGCGACCCCTGCACAGTTGAACATCTGTGCACAACTTCTGACTTCCCAGAAACTTAACTAAGAATAGCCTAATGTTACCCGGAAGTCTTACCGACCACATAAACCGTCTGTTAACACCTAATGGGTATGTTACATGTATTACCTACTGTGTTCTTACAACAAAGTCAGCTAGGGAAAAGAAAATGTTATTAAAGGGACGCCTGGGTGGCTCAGTCGGTTAAGGGTCTGCCTTCGGCTCAGGTCCGGGGTCCTGGGATCGAGCCCCATGTCAGGCTCCCTGCTCAGCCAGGAGCCCGCTTCTCCTTCTCCCTCTGCCTGCAGCTCCTCCTGCTTGTGCGTTCACGTGCCCTCTCTCTGACAAATAAGTATACAAAATCTTAAAAAAAAAAAGAAAATGTTATTAAGAAAATCACAAGGAAGAGAAAACACATTTACAGTACTGTACTGCATTTATTGAAAAAAAAAATCTGTGTGTAAGTCAACCCACACAGTTCAACGTGGCACAGTTCAAGGTTTAACTGCACATATTGATGATGAAATGTAATTTATATATGAGGCACAGTGAGAGATGAACAACAATGGTTAATAACACAGCACAATTATAGCAACATACTGTAGTAAAAGTTATGTGAATGTGGTCTCTCTTTCTCTAATATTGTGTTGTACTCATCCTTCTAGTAATGCTGTGAGATGAGAAATTGACTACGTGATGGGATGGAGGGAGGGCAGTGACTTGGGCATGTGACACAGCATTAGGCTGCTATTGACCTGAGTATATGTCAGAAGGAGGATCATCTGCTTCTGGACTGTGGTTGTCTGTGGGTAACTGAAACCTCCTCCACCCCGTCCTCCATGAAGAAATGAGTTTAATTAAAAAAATTTTCATTAGGCACAGTGAAGGAAACCATCAACAAAACAAACAATTTCTCCCTACTAAATGGGAGAAGATACTTACACATCATACATCCAATAAGGATTAATATCCAAAATATATAGGGAACTTACACAACTTACTATCAAAAAAACAAACGAGGGGCGCCTGGGTGGCTCAGTCGGTTAAGCAACTGCCTTCGGCTCAGGTCATAATCCCAGGGTCCTGGGATCGAGCCCCACATCGGGCTCCCTGCTCGGCGGAAGGACTGCTTCCCCCTCTCCTGCTCCCACTGCTTGTGTTCCTGCTCTCGCCGTGTGTATGTCTCTCGCTCTGTCAATTAAATAAATAGAATCTTTAAAAAACGAAAAACAAAAAACAAACGACCTGATTAAAAAATGCATGGAGGACTTGAACAGACATTTTTCCAAAGAAGACATACGGATGGAAAACAGACACATGAAAAGATGCTCAACATCACTCATCATCAGGGAAATGCAAATCAAAACCACAATGGGACATCACACTACACCTGTCAGAATGGCTAGAAACAAAAAGATAAGAAATAAGACTCTTAACTATAGTGAAAAAACTGAGTTGATGGAGGGTGGTGGGTGGGGGATGGGCTAGATGGATGATGGGTATTAAGGAGGGCACTTGTGATGAGCACTGGGTGTTATATGTAAGTGATGAATAACTAAATTCTACTCCTGAAACCAAGATTACCTATACATTAACTAACTAGAATTTAAATAAAAACTTAAAAAAAGATGATAAGTGTTGGCAAGAATGTGGAGAAAAAAGAACCCTTGTGCACTGTTGGTAGGCATGCAAACTGGTACAGCCACTGTGGAAAACAGTATTGGAGGTTCCTCAAAAAGTTAAAAATAGAAATACCATATGATTCAACAATTCCACTTCTGGGTATTTATCTGAAGAAAACAAAAACACCAATTTAAAGAAATACATGTACCTCTATGTTTATTGCAGCATTATTTACAATAGCCGAGACGTAGAAGCACCCCAAGTGTCCATTGCCTGGTGAATGGATAAAGAAGATGTGGCATACATACCACACGGAATATTACTCAGCCATGAAAAAGGAGAATGAAATCTTGCCATGTGCAACAACATGGATGGATCTAGAGGGTATTATGCTAAGTGAAAAAAGTCAGACAGAGAAAGACAAGAACCACATGATTTTACTTACATATGGAATCTAAAAACCAAAACAAACAACCCACCAAAACAGAAACAGTCTTGTAGATATAGAGAGCAAACTGAAGGTTGCCACAGAGGGGAAGGGTTGTGGGGGTGGGCAAAATAGGTGAAGGGGCTTTAAAAGATACAAATTTTCAGTTGTAAAGTAAATAAGTCATGGGATGTAATTCACAACACAGGGAATATAGTTAATAATATTATAGTAACTTTGTGACAGATGATGACAGGTGGTAACTAGACTTATGGTGAGGACCATTTTGTAATGTAGAAAAATATCTAATCACTATGGCATACACCTGAAACTAGTAGGATATTGTATGTCAATTATACTTCAGTTAAAAAAAATCCATTAGGGGGCACCTGGGTGGCTCAGTCATTAAGTGTCTGCCTTCGGCTCAGGTCATGATCCCAGCGTCCTGGGCTCGAGCCCCACATTGGGCTCCCTGCTCGGCGGGAAGCCTGCTTCTCCCTCTCCCATTCCCCCTGCTTGTGTTCCCTCTCTCGCTGTGTCGCTCTCTATCAAATAAATAAATAAAATCTTAAAAAAAATAAAAATAAATATTAAAAAAAATCCATTAGGAAAGCATTGTAAGCAAAAAAAGCATATGTGTGTATTCACTCATTCACTCACTCATTCATTAATTTATGGTGGTTGCCTCCCAGGAGGGGAACTGGGGTGGTGTTTGGAGATGGAGGAAGCTTTACCTTCCAGTGTAGACAGACCATTTTGTGCCTTTTGGCCTTTCAACCATGTACCTGTAATACCTAGTCAAAGGGTAATTCCCTGAAGAAAGTGTGAGAGAAAAAATCCTTTGTATTTTTTAATTTTTCCTGAATAACAACATAAGAGGACTAAGATAAGAGCATAAGAAAATGCATAACAGTACCACACTGAGATGTAGTTATTTGTAGGTAAAGAGATCGAGGTTATTTTTCTTTTTTTTCTCTTTTTGCTTGGTTGAAATTTACTTCGTTTCTAAAGTGAACCTATTTTGCTTGTATTATTAAAATAAAAAGGAAGTAGAGAAAGTGTTACAATAGCAAACACAGAGAACTGTTGTGAACACTTCCTCTGCATAGGGAGACTTACTTAATTTTATGAAGTAGGGATTGTTTGTAGCACCTGTCTATGACAAATAGGAAATCGGAGAAACTAAGTGCCTGCCCCATGTCAGAGCAAGTCCAGTGGATACAGCCATCATGCCCCAGAGTCTATGCTCCTTTTTTTTTTTTTAAGATTTTATTTATTTATTTGTCAGAGAGAGAGAGCACAAGCGGGGGGGGGGAGCGGCAGGCAGAGGGAGAGGGAGAAGCAGGCTCCCCGCTGAGCAAGGAGCCCGATGCGGGGCTCGATCCCAGGACCCTGGGATCATGACCTGAGCCGATGGCAGACGCTTAACGACTGAGCCACCTGGGTGCCCCAGAGTCTATGCTCTTCTCTGCCAATACTGCACGGCCTCTCAGCAATGTACTGCAGCAATTGATAATTAAAAATCACGTAAGAAGCAAAAAAAGGGAACATAATATGACTTTACAAAATGATTATAGGGATCTTTATAAAATAGGACCAGACAATTTTTTTTTAAATGGGAGGGAAAACCCACAGTGTCCTTCTTAGCTCAAAGAGAGAGGAAATTTTTTGTTTACTGATCATACTGATTGTGTACAAGTGACACATGATCATTATAAACAACTCAAATAATGTGGAAAAAGTATGAAGGTGAAATGTCAAACACTATTTCAAGTCCAAAAATACTGCTAAGTGCCATTCAATGAACCTTGTTATAGACATCTGTCCATGAATGTGCTGGGCAGACAGAAAAATGGAGAGTAGATAGAATATTTTTGCTCTTAATAAAAATAGTACTCTTAATTTTACCTGAATTCAATTTAAAAAAAAGGAACTGAAGGGAAGTCAAAAAGAATTGTTGGCTTTTCTATAAATAGGTTCTTATCTCAATGTATGTTATTTTCTAACATTTTTCTCTGGAATTAAGAAAAGTAATTATGACAACCACTCAGCACTATTGTGCTATTAAAAACCAATGTGTTTCAGATGTAGAAAGGATCAGTGGACTGTCCTCATTACGTAGCAGGATGAGGATTAGCCCTGTCCCATTTCCTCCCATGTCTGCTCCCCATCTCCCAATTTCTTCCCAGCAGGTGTTTCTGTAATTCTTCAGTCAAAAAAGAAAAAGATTTATGATACTGTTTGCTTTTCTCCAGATCTGGAGACATTTGTGAGAGTTTTCAGGAATATACTGACTTTTCAGTGTGGTTTCTGATATATTGGGCAGGATTAGAAGCCTGGTTCCACCTCTCTACCTTCCTCCTCTGGCCAATAGACTTAGAAAGTTTTGCATTAATGTGTGATTTTGCATGCATATATAAACACATATATGTGTTCGTGTGGTAAGTGGCTAATATTGAACTATTTCCCCTTTGATTCAATTTCAAGTTGTCAATCTGATGATCATTTTACCACAAATTTATAGGCCTTTGCCTTTCTTTTCAATATTTATATATTCAATTGCTTTAAATTTTTTTATGATGTTGGCTAGAGCCTCCAGAATGCCCAGAATATGGCTAAACAACAATTATTATTTTCCAGTCTATAAAAAAATCTTCTGGTAGTAATGTAAAAAATTCAAAGTGTACAGTGAAAAACCGAGGTTCCCTTAACCTCCCATCCTAGATAGCCAGTATCCTCCCAGATCTTCTTATTTACACTTACGATATATATGCATGCACAGAAAACCTGATTCTAGTTATTTTTTACAAAAATTAAAACTCACAATATATAGATCCATGATTTGCTTCTCTTAATATTTCATGGACATCTATATCACTCTGCAAAAATCATCATTCTTTTTAACAATTACACAGTATTTTACAATATAGATCGTCTATAAATTGTCTGTTTCTATATAGATGGGCATTTCAGTTGTGTGTAATACCTAGCTACTCAAGGCAATGATGCCAAGTTCAATTCTATACAAATATCTTTGCGTATACTCTTCAATATTTGTGTAGGGGAGTGTCCTAGAAATGGAAGTTCTCTGTTACAAAATAGACACATTTGAAGTTTATACACACACATAATTTTGCTATTGCCAAATAGTCCTTGAAACTGGTTGTATTGGTTTACTTCTCTGATTTTGCGTAAGTATGCCCATTTCCTCATCTCTTGCCAATGCTTTCCTATTTTAACCACTGAATAAATAAAAATTAACCAAGTGCTATTAGACATTAGCCTTCTCAACCAGAAAAAAAAAAAGTTGTTCACAGTTAAATTGATTTAGTCAGGATTTACCTGCAGGTTTCTACTGACAATCCAATAATGATGTTAATAGTTAAAGAAATCATCAGTGACAAGTTACTCAAATAGATGGAGAAGGATAAGAGACAAAGAGTGGGCAGCAGGCCACTAACACCATTCATAAGAGAGCATGTCAGGGAGCTCTGGGACTGGCACTCACCACTTACGTGCTGTCACAGCATATGTCTATCTCTCCTTTATAGCTCTCCCACTAACATTTTCTTTGTGAATGATTCCTGGATTTGTAAGTCTTAGAATCTAAATATTTGTGTCTTGCGCTGCCCTGTAAGCAACATGAAGGCAGAGACATTCTTGTCTTGCTCATCCTTTCTCCCTAGCATCCCTCAAAGTGGCTGTCACAGGGATGAAAAAGTTTGGACTTTATGTGTGTCAATTCAAGCTTTTTGTTGTTTTATCATCCCCATAATGGAGTTACATGTCACATAGTTTGAGAAGAGGTTCAAGCCTGACATGCTAAGACCCTTGGGTTTTACTCTTCTTGGACAAACTTATGATCCCTTTGACCAGGGTGTTCATCAGCACTGCATGACGAGCTCCCCAGGTTGACTGCCTTCTAGTCAACTTGGTCATACACCTTGCAATGTTATAACCCTTTGCCATGATGAGCTATTCTTAGGAGTTACTATGACTAAAAAAAATCCATTGCCTTTCACCACTACTCACCTCCCCCCATACTTGCAGATATAGACTTCCAACCTAGCAGCTGGTCAAGGAGATGGAGTGCAATAGTCTCCTCGGTTCTGCCTGGAGAAGGCTTCCCCCTGCCCTCCAGGATTCAGCTTTTAGGAAATGGCAAAATCTTCCTCTACAGTTTGAGTCTGTCCTTTTTTTGATTTCCTTCAAAATATAGGTAAGAGAAAATCCAACTCACATTGGCTGAAACAATGAAAATTAATTCATATAACTGACTTAAATGTTGGCTTGATCCTAGTAACTCAAAGATGTCATCATGGGTCTGGTTCCTTTCCATCTCTCCTCTGTCTTTTACTGTGTCAGCTTTATCTTAAGATTGACTCCCCTCATGAATTCAAGATAACTTCCAGATGCTCCCAGTTGCCTCCTTGTTGAAAGAGAGAGCGAGAGAGAGCTAGAAGTAGAATTAGAACTACCAAAACCACATTGTTTCTACCCAGTGGGGAAGAATTGGAATGAATGCTGGAGAAGTTGTGACAATATTCTATGAGTCAATAATAGCTGGCCTAAAATTACACTTAGTGAGCACCTACCTTTGGTCAAGGAAGTATTACTATCCCCATTTTACAAATGGAATATATCCAATTTGTACAACTCCACTAAGAGTGGAGGAGGCATTGGGAGATCAACTGAGGAGTCCAGATATAGAGTTCACAATTAAAACAAACTTGTTGGGGTGCCTGGGTGGCTCAGTCGTTAAGCGTCTGCCTTCAGCTCAGGTTATGATCCCAGGGTCCTGGGATCGAGCCCCACATCGGGTTCCCTGCTCAGCGGGGAGTCTGCTTCTCCCTCTCCTGCTCCCCCTGCTTGTGCTCTCTCTCTCTGTCAAATAAATAAATAAAATCTTTAAAAAAAATAAAATAAAACAAATTTGTTACACTCTGAGAGTGACTGGAGGATTTTTAAGGTGGTATGATATGTGTAAAGCAACATTTTAGCCTCCTTGGAAGCACTCCATTAGACCGATAGATCAACCATCCAATTTCCTTATATCACCTTCCCTCTCCCACATCATCTCCCCACCACTACTCTAAAACAGGGATTCTAAAGTATTTAAAAGATTAAATTCTTTCATCACAATTTAGCCAAAAAGAATTAGATACAAATTCAATTTAAGTTAAAAATAGAAACTATAGATAGCATTCCGAGACTCCATTATTAGCTTGAAACGGGAAACAAGTAAAACCTAAATAATCTCTCAGATTATAAGATAAAATTGTCTTCTTTAACAGGGCCTCCAGTGGTTCTCTGGATACTGTTGCTTCCTGTCTATTCAAGCAGTGTTCTCTGGTAATTATTTCTTCTTGCTCTTGTGTTGTCAAAGTTCCTCCTCTACTAGACCGTTCCTGTCAGTGTAAAAGAAGGCTATCGTTTCTCTCATTAACATGTCCCATAAGCCCCATATTCCCTCCAAGGAATAGTGCCTGGCTTGTGGTGGGTACTTCCTGTGTATTTGATAATGAATGAAGGAAGGAAGGAAGGAAGGAATGACTTGATCATCATCCTTCTCCTTTGCTTTCTGCATCTGCTGAGTCACTAATGTCTGTAGATTCTTCATGTCTTTCATGCCTTGCCTTTCCTTCTATTTTCATTACCACAACCCCAGGGAACCTTCTCCCAACCTCTATCTTCCACTCAGTTCAGTCCTCAGATCTGCCCAGAGCACTGATGTTGGCTTAAGTTCCTAAAGCCACTTTCACTTACAGATGAAATAAGAAAGTATTTAGCCTCTCTCTCTCACTGTCTCTTTTTTCAGTCTAATTTTGAAAAGCCAAAATATTCTCTGTTCCCTTTAGTATATGTATAAAATCCTTAGCTCGATTTTTAATGGACTTCATGCTATGATATTAAAATATTTTCCAAACTTTATTTCCAGTTATTCTCCTAACAGAACCTCTCCTCGCACTCTCTTTGGACCACCCCAGGTCCATTCTTAATTACAGATCCTTACGTTCTTGCTCTGGCCTCTCCAAATCTGGCCTAAATCACAAGGCTTAACTTCAATCTCACTTTCTTTTATTAATTCTTCCTCCAGCCCCACAGCCCAGTGACACCGCTCTTGAATTTGGAGCCCTCACTCACTCACTCACTCACGGTTCACCTAGTCACATGATACGGGCTCAAGAAACTATTCTACTGTATTTTTAAAACATTCTTGCATAACTTTCCAACGCCAGTTTTCTTTTCAATTTTGTTTTGTTCCTCCCAGGATGTGATAAATTAGGTTCTTTGTTAATTAAGTCACTCAATTTGAATATTAGTCAATATAGACTAGGTTATGCTGTAGTAACCAGGTAACCCTCAGATCTCAGTGACCTAACAGAGCAGAGGTTTCTTTCTCATCTGCCCTCCTTACCCATCAGGGGCTCTCAGAGACCCAGGCTGACAGACACTCCAACACCTCACAGGTGACGTCCATACTCCAGGTCTTAGGGTCCTTTGATCAGATGTAACACTCATCACTCTCACAGCCTTTCAACCAGAGAAACTCACATGGCTCCACCTAACTGCAAGGGAACTGGGAAATTGGGACAGCACCTAGATTTAAAAAAAAACAAAAAACAAACAAAAAACATTTATTTGGCAGAGAGAGAAAGCACACAAGCAGGGGGAGTGGGAGAGGGAGAAGCAGACTTTCCACTGAGCAAAGACCCCGAAGCGGGGCTTGATCCCAGGACCCTGGGATCATGGCCTGAACCGAAGGCAGATGCTTAACGACTGAGCCACCCAGGCACCCCTACCATGTAGACATTGAAGCAAACTATTTATATCATGAATAATGCAACAAATAGTTACATAAATTGTGACTTTATCTAGTATGGACCACACAGAAGATAAGTTTCAAGACAGTAGTTGTTTCATGCAGCTGAAAGATCTCATACAATTTATTGGCAGATTGAGAACAAGGAACTTATTATTGTGATTTAATTTAAGGTGAAGTCTCAATTCAGTGCCAAACCATAACAAGCTTATTTTTATACCTTGGCTTTAAGTATCAACTGGTGGTGATTCTTGTGTACACGAAGCCATTATTTTTTTTTAAGATTTTATTTATTTGAGAGAGAGAGAGAATGAGAGATAGAGAGCACGAGAGGGAAGAGGGTCAGAGGGAGAAGCAGACTCCCTGCTGAGCAGGAAGCCCGACGTGGGACTCGATCCCGGGACTCCAGAATCATGACCTGAGCCGAAGGCAGTCGCTTAACCAACTGAGCCACCCAGGCGCCCCCGAAGCCATTATTTTTTAAAACTTATTTGCAAAGTCTTCAGATTTTCATAGATCCCAAGATGAGGATGGAAATCATCTCCTCATTTACTATGTGGTGGATGCCTGGTTAGAAAGAAATGTCACTTTTTTAGCATCTCTTACTAGCAACCAAACAGGGAATTGTGACACTTGGTATGTCACTCACTCTGTACCGAAGGATTTTCAGGTCAGAAGTGCACTTCTCAGTTCCCCAGTTGAAGCGACAAGATCTATAATCAGTTAATGAAATGTTTTCATGAATCATGACTAGGGTATCTCACTCAAATGTAACTGAAATAGTATGGCCTATTCTGGCTTGAAAAGACAGAGCTGTGTGCGAACTTATGATGCAATAAAGAATAGCTTCATGTTCATTACCTTCAGATCATGCTTGGTAGACGAGCATTTGGATACGTGAAAGTCAGAGTAATGGCTGGGTTACTTCTGAAGAGGCAGATCTGTGGGACATGAGGCAGGCTTTGGGTAGGTACTGCTGAAGTCCAAATAGCTGGTCCTGACTACCCATCAGACCATACTGCTGTTGCCTTTCAAAGCGGAAATTTCTAATTGCAACTTTCCAAATACTCTTTCTCATCATGTGAAATAAGGCTTTAGAAAGAATCTCTGTGATCTGCACGTGTGGCGGATACCTGGAGTGTCCAGTACTCTTTTTCTTCCTCCTTACCTCCTCCTTCTTCTTCCTCCTCTCTTCTTTCCCTTCTTCTTTGCCTTGGGTACACAGAGTTGACACACGTTATTATCACTGGCCCTTATAAGGCTTTTGTCCCATTTGTTGGTGAGCAAGTGAGTGAGTTTGTTTATTTTTATGTTTGATGTCTTTTATCAGCAGACTTCACTACCCTTCCTGTTTATTACAGGCAAATATTTAAATTTAATCTGCATCTTTGCATTTGCATGCCTTCTTGCAAAATGCATAGTGCTTTTTTGGTAGGTAACTCTAGTTTATGTAAATAGTGTTGTCAATCTCATTCTAGTTATTACTGTGTTTCTTAAGTCCACAGACTTTGGGGGCCCCTGGGTGGCTCAGTCCGTTAAGCATCTGCCTTTGGCTCAGGTCATGATCCCGGGGTCCTGGGATCGAGCCCCGCATCGGGCTCCCTGATCGGCGGGGAGCCTGCTTCCCCCTCTGCCTCTCCCTCTGCTTGTGCGCGCGCGCTCTCTCTCTCACGCTCTCTCTCTCTGACAAATAAATAAATAAAATCTTTAAAAAAAAAAGTCCACATACTTTGATGTGTGAACTGCCATTGGTTCTAACTCTTACCTGGTAGACCATGATGTGTATCTGCTGTGGATTGCTTTCCCAGTAATGGGAACCAGGTCACCTCCAACAACTGGCCACCACAAACAATGTTTCAGTGAACATCCTCATGCACGTCTCCGGATGGTCATGCTTCAGAATTCCCATGGCATTTGTGCTAGAGTAGAAATATAGGACTTAGCCATGGCATCTTGCTCTGTGAAATAGTTGTGCAGCACTGTACGTGAACCCCCCCTCCCCATACTCATGAATGCTGAGGCTGCCATCATATTAGCACCATTTGATTTTGTCTCCTGGCCTCAGTTGGTTTATCAGGGGTCAACATTCTGGGCCGATGAGTTCCATCCCAGGGCATTAAAGCTCAGTTAAGGAGGGATTAATTTGAGGGAAGAAGGAATTTCGGTGCAAGTCAGGGCAGTAAGACCGAAGCCCAGCAATATGGACAGAACACTCTTGTGGGAAATTAGGGGGAATCTGAAATGTGGTGAGTTGGGGGGGGTGCCCTGACTCAGTGGATTCCTAGCTTAGAAGCCTGCAGACAGGCCTCCCCCACGTCGAGACCCCCTGGGCCTCAGCAGTTGGTCCCAGAGCCATGTGGTGAGCAATGATCCAGTTTCAGCAAAACATCATCATCTCTCACATTAAATTAATGATGTTAATTTGACTGTTATTGCTTTTGTAGTTTTGCTTATAATTAATTTGTAAATTTGCTTTGGTTTTATAACTGTAAACGAGCCACGATCATAAGGACTTTATACCTAATTTTATGTTTCTTTATATTTGAGTGGCAATGCAATAAAAAAAAAAAAAAATTAACATCAATCCTGAAGGGGTCCCTTTGTTTCTTCAAAGTATGTATTTTCCAGCTCCGGCCAGAGATGTATTGCTCGAGTCTGATCTCACAGAGTTGGCTCTTGGGTCCAACTTTAGGGCACACGTATTTATTCCTGTTTGATATCATCTTGGGTTCCAGTCCTGGTGATCTTTTCAGTCCTAATTCTGTCATCCAAGAGACTGCTTTCCTTCCAGCTTCATGCCTTTGGCAGAGTTAAAAAGCATGCTACCGGTCAATGTTCTCAGTTGCAAGCAGCAAAATCAACTCTGGCTGGTGTAAACAGAGAAACAATTGATCGCAAAGATGTGGGGTGGCTCACAGGTTCACTGCGAAGGCCATAGAACCCTGGGCTGTGGCAACAAAAGAGTAGTTTGAGCAGCAGGAAAGATGCCATCACAAACTGGGGGACAAAACCCGAGTGTGGAGGACGTCACTGCCCTTGTGCCTTGATAGCCAAGCCTGGCCCCCGGTGGCCCTGGATCATGGACGTGGGCCCTCTGGTGTGTCGGTGCTGCCCAGAAACCCAGAGCTGCTGCCGCGGCCAGTCTCCTGCCACCAGAAAGGATCTGCCTCTGTCATTCTCTGAGTTCCCATCCTCTGGCTCAAAACTGGGGGTGCATTAGCCTGAGTGGCTGGGCCTGGGTCACCTACCTGCCCCCTGGCTGGAAGAAAGCTGGGAATGCAAGCATCTGGTACTTTCAGGATCTACTATTGGAGGTGAGGTCTGCCTCCCATGGGGGCTTGTTATGCAAGCAATTCCCCTGCTATAGGAAGGAGGTTCAGATGCCGGGCAGCCAAACAAGGAATTGACACTCTCCATGCGTATTTTATCTTTATCCAAGTAATTGGCAACAATGGAGCAGAGGACCAGGGTGAGTGAGGACAGCTAGGGTTGGCAAGAGGCCTTCCTCCTGCCATCTCGCCTGTATTGATGACCGGCGGGATGGATCCGAGGGGTGGGGCCAGGCAGCATCTGATGTTTACCCCTGCTATCTGCCTTACACGCAAAATAGTTTTTTGGGTTTTCTCGCAAACTCACATTCCCGAAAAGAGGAGGAGGGAGGGGACAGGAGGAGTGCATGTTAGTTCTTGTTTTGTTGGAGTTCTTTCATCTGGCTAGATGCATTTCCAGTACCATGTAAATCAATGGCTTTTTTCATTACTGCAATAAAATTTGCCTTTGTACCTGACTCCCCAAGGAGCTGGAACATAAGCACGGCTCTAAAATTCACACTTCACCATGTTCGGGCGCAATGTCTTTGTTAAGACTCTGTTTGATCATTTTGCTTTTGATCTGCCTGTTTGCTTGGAAAGAACCATCTAAGTCTGCCGAGGGCCCTCCTACGGCAAACTCTCTGAGAGGGTCCTCTTAGGACCCATACCAGTTCCCCGGAGAAGTATTTCTTGTTTACGTTGGCTTATCACTCAATCCTGCCTTGCTCTGTGGCAGAACAGCCAGACTCGACAAAGCCAGAGTGCATGGGAAGTCAAGGGCATGTTTGTCAACACACTTGCCTTTGAGCAGTCAGGTGTAGGGGGAGGCGGGAGGCTGATGAGGGGTTGGGAAATTCTGTCAGCAATCCCAGGTGGCTGGTCGCTTGCTGGTCAACTAGAGACAAGTTCTTTTCCTCTTTGGAGAGCAAGAGAAAGAGGAGGTGCCCGGAGAACACTATTTTCCTTCATGGTCAGGAGGGAGTGCTAAAGTAACAGACATAATGGGAGCCCAGCAGATGTTAATCAAACAAATGTATCTAAACTAGTTATCTATATACTTACAGACAATAATGGATCACTGAGATTTATAACAGCAAGTGCAATCTCAGACCAAAATGCAGGCAATTGCTTTGCTTTCACACGGAATGAGTTATAGAAGCCAAAATCTAAATATGGTGGGGGAAGATCCCAAGAGAGCTGGATGGCATCATAGACATGCCTGAATGATAGCTCCTCAGGGGCTGCTTACCCAGCGGTCCTGCAGACCAGCAAGATCCTTTATATGGTAAGAGGCAGTTGCTAGAACTCAGGGCTTGGGCAAGCCAGACTGGCTCCCTTCCTTCCCGAAAAGGTGGTCTCATCCCCTGGGGCTGCAGTGCAGTTTGGGGTAGCGCACAGAGCCTCCTTCCAGCTGAGATGCTCTAGTTCCCCAATCCTGAAGTAAGAAGGATCTGACCCATCCTCTCTCTTCCCCAACCACTTCTCCTCAACCTGAAAAGGAGGATGGGTCACCTCATGTTCATTCTATGGATAAAGTAAGGCAGGGTCTAAGATGAAATGGACCGCAATCTGTAGAGAGATGCCTAGCCAGTTGTTAGCATTTAATTATTTTTGAATGGTAGAATGTTGGCCCCAAGTATGATTTCTTAATTATGTTCTAGAAGCTATATTTGGATTAGGCCTTTACATGTGGATAGAGGCTTCACTGGAAAACTCCTGGCCTTTTAAGCTGGTTACAAATGTGGCTCAGCATTTGTTTATTGCACTCAGCATCAAATACTAAGGTATTTTGATAAGAAAGCCTTTTATCCATCCTTGTTTAATAGAATTAGAAGGAGAGATAGGAGAACTGAGCCTTCTCAGGGTTGCAACTATCAGAATACTTGAATAGTCAGTATGATTATTATTAAATACATGATAAGCAAATTAATTGTGTGTAAGTGAAACCGCATTTGTTCTCTTTTTGGGAGAAGCAATATGAAAAATTTCGACGTTACATGATAAGAAGCCAGGCCAGAAATGTTTCTCCTTGTTATTTGGGTAGCTATCTGTCCTGGGTCTTTGCGTGTCTTTGGTTCACTCTCATTCATTCTGGGCAGTGGAGAAGGAGCTCAGAAGGGCTTTTTGCGGTATAGGGTTGATGAGAATGGAGCCCTCTTTGGGATTTTCTCAACTTTCACCATTAACTTGCAGTCAGGTCATTCACACTCTGCTGTGGACTTATATTGAGTCATAGCTAAGCAGTTAGTTCCAGACTGGAGTCCCATCTCTTATTGAGCATCTGTGCACCCACATTTCATCAATTCTATAATGAGAACAGAAGTGGCATCTATCTCATAGTTCGTTAACAAGACAACCCATCCAGAATGCATGGCACATACTAGATTCTCAGTAAACATCATTTATTATTATTTAAATATTCCTCCTTATTGTGCCCTTTACTTGGCACAGTGGTTGAGAAGACATAGATATATTAACCATCATTCATTTCTGTTACAAATATGAAAGGAAGAGACTCTCAGATGTATAATAAAAAGAATACTCAGTATAGTTTTTTATGCCTTAATTTAGGAATAAGTAGCATATTCTTAGATCATGCTTGGTGTGGGGATGGTGAGAACTCTGTGAATGCAACAGTTTTAGAAACATTAAAAAAACTTTTTTTTTAACCAGAACAAAAAAACCCTCTGTTTAAAAACAAAGTGATGTATTTTCATTGTTCAGTCTCTGGAACATTCGAGTTTATAAATTCAGGCACACCAATTTCTTTTAGTCTTTTACTTGACTCCGGAAATATGTATCTATCAAACTTCCAAATCTAAGGTCAAGTCTGCTTACAACACATCATTGTAAGGATAGCTTCCCAACAGATAGATTCTCTTAGCTTGGACTTTAGGTTATGCATTTCCTGATGTATTTGAGGGCTTGGAGGTTCTAAACATTTATTTCCCTCAATTAATAAAATAATTTCTCCCAATTCCTATTCATTCCCCAAAATATTTTGATGGCTTGCAAAAAGCTTTTATTAGAGATACAATTAGGAAAGAGGAATGAATACCATAAATATGGTCTAACTGCTTCTAGTATTATTGCTCTGAGCTTCCTCGCAGTGAAACAAAAAGGAAAATGAGATTAGTTACAATATTCACGTTGTTTTGAAAACTAAATGCCCACTAGTTGCTTACAAGGAGCACATTTTGTCCTGGTCCTGGGAAAAATCTGAGAGAAATCTCCCCATTGAATCTCATAAAGAGAAAATTATGTGATATAATTTTTAGAATATTCAAAAATATCCCTGAAACGAATGCAGTACTGAATTTTATATGATTGTCCTTTCATAAGTGGAGGACATGATACAAAACCACAATTCAGTAAAACCAACTCGATAAAAAGCCATGCAGAAATGAGTTCTCTAGGACCCATGTGCCATGTGAGGCTGCCCTTCTTCTATCATGGACCCAAATCTAGTTCCAGAAAGCCCTCATAAGTAAGGAGATGATTTACCCCAATCTACAGCAGGTTGGTGACAGAGCCGGAACAAGATAGGCCTTTCTTCCACTGAGAGCTAGCAGCACTCCTCACCCAAAATCATCACCTGCAGGACATACAATGCTTTCTAGAGCAGTTCTGTCCAAGAGGGCTTTCTGCAATGACTGAGATCTTCTGTGATCCCCTGCATGGAGGTTTTTGGTGCGGTCCACTATGGCAGCCACTGGCCACATATGATGATGGAGTATGTGATAGTAAGACTGAGGAACTGAGTTTTAAGTTTTATTTATATTTAAATACTTTAAATTTGAAAAACCACAGTATCTAGTGGCTGCTTTATCAGACAGGGCGTCTCTAGAGCACCATGAGGTGGCCCCCAAACTCAGCTTATCCCTGCTCTGACTCTGGGCTTCTTGTGCTGCAGGTCTGACAGAGAGGAAGATCAAAAACTGCATTTGTCTGAGCAGTGGTTCTGAGCATGAGTTGGCAATGGCTTCAGTCAGGGATGATGGGGAATGAGAAATGTTGGGGCACATGGGTGAGATGCCTTAATTGGTCCGAATGCCTGCAGTGGCCATGGATCATGGAGCTCTCAGAGCTCTTCAAGCCCCAAGAAGGGCTGCTTCTGCTGCACCCAACCTGATGGCTATGCCTGGAGAGAGGAGATGAGGAGATCAATCTGGGATTGAGGAGTCTGACAAGAGCCAGGCCAGGGTCCACAATGGCGGCTCTGAGCTCCAGGCTCAGCTTCGTCTTTATTTCCTTCTCAGGAAGTAGATGTGGAGTTCCTCAGCTGAGGAACCACAGTGCTGATGAGCGATAATGTCTTATTTCATTCTAATTATGCTGCTTATACTCCAATTCATAAGCTTAACATTTTTCAAAAATTTAAAAATAATACTTTAAATAATAATTTCCAAAATTCCAAATAAAAAAATAATGGTAAGAGGTAATAAGAAGCAAACCTCATTTCATAATACAGGTTCAGTTAAGGAAAGTAAAAATGAACCAAATTCCATAGTGTCTTGCTCAACAACAAAATGTGTTTAAAGGGCAATAACATGACAGGTTGCTCCAGCATGTTCCAGTAATTTCTGAAATTTTAACTCCCAAAAGGATACTCTTTGGTGATGCAGAAGGAATGAGAGAAGATTTTAGAACAATGGCAGATATTGCACACATTATTTGAAAATATATAAATTTAAAATAAAAAAGAATAATGCTTGTAACACTTTTATTTTTTTTTCAAAAATATTTTTGTTGTGCAGAGAAACGACTTGCTTGGAAATGGACCAGGGTAATGTAGCTCAAGTAAAAACCCTTTTTATACACTGGCTTCAACCAGGGATTTCCCTAACTATGACTATGTGATATTTCATAATGATCGTAAATATTAAGGTAAATGAAAAACCATTACTCTCCCTTTTGTGCTAATATATTGTGTTAGCTAAATAAAGGGATGTCAGATTCAAGTCTAATTACTTCTATTTCATTTCTGCTATATTTCTGTTTTCTTTATTGTTTTGTTGTCTGGGCTTCCAACCATTTCTTAAAAGATGCAATATTTCTTTATCAAGTAGCAACAGAAATGATGTAAATAAATAATTCCTTACAAATTAAATGAAGTCATTCATAAGAGTAGAGTGAAACAAAGTATTGCTCTCTTCTAACAGCAAGCATATGGGGTGAGAAAAAAGATACATTAAATAAGAATAAGACTCAAATCCAGGGTTTTGTGATTGCAAGTCCTCCTGCTGGGGATTTCATGCTCACCTAGGAAATAGTCGGTTAGGGTACTAGTTTCTTCAACTTGTCCAAACAGATGGAACCTACTTCTATTTCCTGCCACTCTCACTTTTTGGGTAAGAGTTACTCAGGTCTATCACAGACCGTTAAGAACTGTCCCTCTTATCTTTTTTTATATTGGAATAGAACTGACATAGAACATTGTGTATGTTTACGGTGTATGACATGTTGATTTGATACATTTACATACTGTAGTAGGATTACCAGCTTAGCATTAGTAACACCTCTATCAGGTCGCAGAATTATTTGTTAGTTGTTTTTTTCTTTTGTTTTGGTTTGGTTTTTTTGGTGGTAGGAATACTTAAGATCTACTCTTTTAAGTACTTTAAAGTTTAAGAGATAGTATTCTTGCCTGTAACTGAGCATAATCACTATTTCTTATTTGTTGTCAAGTTTTCAAGTGCATCGACTTCAACCATGGCATTCACAACATTAAAAATTATATCCATCAAGTCCCATCTGCATCTGTTCTTTTCTAGATGGAAAGTCCCAGTCCTTTCTATATTATTTCTGGGAGGGGATTCTGCTTTCTGACTTTTTTTCGAGCAGTTAGAGATCGAAGAAGTAGAGATTTGGAAATTATTTTTGCACGATGGTGGTCTCAGCTTTATTAG
Organism: Eumetopias jubatus; assembly: GCF_037043125.1. NCBI lineage: Eukaryota > Metazoa > Chordata > Mammalia > Carnivora > Otariidae > Eumetopias > Eumetopias jubatus. The sequence continues at coordinate 57,451,851 of NW_028274822.1, read as the reverse complement.
GAGGCCAGGGGGTAGTGTTTCCCTGGAGTCTGATGGGTGCAAGGTTAATTTTGACAATGCTGTGTAGTGCTGAATCCTCATTCTGCTACCACATGCCCCGGGGAGTAGCTTCACCCTGCTCTGTCGCGGGCTTCTCGTGTATGAAATGGGGCTTTCTCATCAACTAGAGTGTGAAGTTTTCATTGGGTAGGAGTCCAGACCCATAGCAATCACTCACTTGGTAAATGACAGGCCTGTCGTCCCTGTCTGGAGTGACACAAGAGCTCTAGGGGAACAGAGACCGCACACAGCCAACAATGTTGTCTCTCCTTCCTCTGTGCAATTCTTGACACACTAGTTCAGACCATGGTGGCTGACAGGCCCCAAATGGTGTCACTTAGACCAAATTCTCAAGCCAGGGCTTCATCCATAACCTCATTGCAGTTTGGACCTCCCCCAGATCAATGCCAGGGTGTCTGCCACTTGGGCCCCTTCCGCCCCCGCCAAAGAAAGATGACGTCATCTGCATGATAAGACTTCCTTGCTTTTCCCTTCAGGGAAAGCAGCCTTGTCTGAAACAGCCCTTTCCTTTTGCTAATAACTTCCTTGCCCCACCCTCCTTCTATGAAAACCTTTCATTTTGTACAACTCCTTGGAGCACCATTCTGCTTGCTAGATGGGATGCTGCCCGATTCATGAATCAACTAATAAAGCCAATTAGATTTTTTTTTAAAGAAAGAAAAGAAAGTGGGCAGTTCCAGTTCCTTTGGGTTCTTGGCTGGTTGAGAGTGTACTGCCTTTATACACAGCGAACAGCGTGGCTTCTTACACAATGCTGGTGCAAGCTCTCTCCGCTTCAGAATGCGGTGGGCATTGACCACGATGCCGGGGCTGATGGTGGAGGAAAAGCCGATGCTCCTCTCCTCTCCTTCTCCCCTGTAATGGGGTTTCTTCTTCTGCCTGGATCTCCATAGGATGCTTGTAGATATTGAGGTTCTATAAATTTATGAAAAGTTGTCTCAGCGTTCACCATCCTGTATCATTTTGTCCCAGGACGCAGGTTTGTTGAATGAATTCATTCATCCAGCAAGTATATATTAAGTACCTACCATGTGCTGTAGATAGGTCAGTGAACAAAACAGACAAAGGCCTTGTCTTTTCAGAAGTGATATTCTCATGGAGAAAAGCAATCAGTAAGCATAATATAAAGAGTGAATTATATAAGTTTTGAAGGGTGATCAGTGCTCTGGAAGGGGGTAGAGGGCCTACAGGATAGAGGTGGATTGCCATTTTAAATAGGTTGGTTATGGTAAGCCTGACTGAAAAGTGACATTTGAGCAAGGAGTTGAAGGAGATGAAGGTGAGAGGCAGGTCGTTATCCTAGAGGATAGAGGGCCAAGCAGAGGGAGAGGGAGAGTGGAGGGGAAGCATCAAGAAGGCCCGGGGGGTAGCAGTGGCAGAGAGGGGAGGGGAGGAGAGGGAGGAGAGGTTGGAGAGTCCTGGGGGCTCGATCCCACAGGATCCCGTGGCCAACAGGGCTGTTTGGCTTTCTCTCTGGAGGATATGAGGGTCATCGCAGGATTTTGAGTGGAGGAAAAACCTGACTTATGTTGCAAAAGGAACATTCTGGCAGCTGTGTTAAGAATAAACAAGGGTACAGGAAGATTCAGAAACACTTAAAAAATTCATCATATCTTTCATTGCTTTTGTTCAATTTATCCTGGATTTTCTTCCGAAATAAGAGTTATACCTATCTTGGGTCTGTTGGTCAGTACCTCACAACTATCTGTCACTTTTAGAGTGCCGCTTTTCCATCGTTCGGTAAGATTCCTTCAAGGGCATTGTCCATTTATTTACTTATTCGACAGACAGTTAACTATTCAGGGCTTTGAGCGTGTTAATCACTGCACTACGACTGAAGGCACTGAGGTGAGCAGATGGCAAAGCCCCTGCTCCAGAGACATTTACCAACTAACGGGGGCGACAGACAACATCCCAAATAGACAAACACACAATGATTTCACAATGCAACGGTGCTATAAAGAATATAAAATGGGAGGAATGTTCTAGAAAGGGATGGAGGAGGAGCATTGGGTCAAACGAGGTCTCCCTGAGGTGACCTCCAACCTGAGACTCAAGTGATAAGAAAAAACCAGCCATATTCCTAGGCAAAGATGCGTCGAGGCAGCAGGAAGTAAAGAGGTGAGACACAGGAAGTGACTCGCCATGTTTGAGGAACGAAGAGAAGGCGGCAAGGAGCGAGCAAGGAAGCAGTGGGGGGTAGCAAGGTCAGAGACGTAGGCAAGGAGGGAAATTAGGTTTCATATTCACAGCGAAGGCAGTCATAGGAGGATTTTGAGTAGGACATGGATGTGGTGTGATTTACATTGTTATCAGCAGGCCAGGGTAGGGCTTTCTTTCTTTTTTTTGTTTTTTTTCCCATTCTATGAGTTTATTTCTTTTAATAAATGAGTTGATCTCATTTACATTTATTATTATAATACATTTGGCATAATGCTATCATCTTAAATATTTTTTTCCTTTTTAGTGCTTCACTTTTTTTTTCTTGGTTTTCTTTTACTATATAGTCTGAATTTTAGTTCTTTTTTTGTTATTATGTTCAATTAGTCAACATATAGTACATCATTAGTTTTTGATGTAGTGTTCAACGATTTATTGGTTGTGTATAACACCCAGTGCCCATCACCACATGTGCCCTCCTTAATACCCATCAGCCGGTAACCCCCTCCCCCCACCCCCCTCCCTTCTGTAACCCACAGTTTGTTTCCTGGAGTCCAAAGTCTTTGATGGTTTGTCTCCTTCTCTGATTTCTTCCCATTCAGTTTTCCCTTCCTTCCCCTGTGGTCTTCTGTGCTATTCCTTATGTTTCACATATGAGTGAAACTGTATGATAATTGTCTTTCTCTGCTTGACTTACTTCACATAGCATAACCCCCTCCAGTTCCATCTATGTTGATGCAAATAGTAGGTAGTCATCCTTTCTGATGGCTGAGTAATATTCTATTGTATATATGAACAACGTCTTCTTTATCCATTCATCTGTTGAAGGACATCTCGGCTCCTTCCATAGTTTGGCTGTTGTGGACAGTCCTGCTATGAACATTGGGGAGCATATGCCCCTTTTTTGCACTACATATGTATTTTGGGGGGCAAAGACCCAGTAGTGCAATTGCTGGGTCATAGGGTAGCTCTATTTTCAACTTTTTGAGGAACCTCCGTACTGTTTTCCAGAGCGGCTGCACCAGCTCGCATTCCCACCAACAGTGTAAGAGGTTTCCCCTTCCTCCACATCCTCGCCAACATTTGTTGTTTCCTGTCTTGTTAATTTTTGCCATTCTAACTGGTGTAAGGTGGAATCTCATTGTGGTTTTGATTTGTATTTCCCTGATGGCTAGTGATGTTGAACATTTTTTCATGTGTCTGTTAGCCATTTGTATGTCTTCTTTGGAGAAGTCTGTTCATGTCTTCTGTAGGGTAGGCTTTCTTAAACAAGACATAAAAAGCAAATCATAAAGAAGATGTATAAATGTCACTGCATTAAAATAAAAAATTCTATCATCAAAAACATGATTTAAAAAGTGAAGCAACAAGCACCCATAAAACCAACCAGTGATTAGTATGTAGAATATATTCATTTTTTTTCCCCAAAACCAATGGGAAGGAAAAAAGTCAATAGAAAAATGGGTTGAAGATATGAATAGGAAACTAGAAGTTAATAAGCAGGTAAAAGATGCTCGCTGTGATTGGTATTTAGATTTTAAAAGGCACAAGATACTATTTCACACCCATCTGATTGTTAAAAATTATTAGACTTGAAATATAAAGTGCTGGAAAGGATGTAGAGCAATAGGAGCTCCCACACTGCTGGGGGATAATAAATTGGTAAAACATATTTTGGAGAATTGTTCAGTAATATCAAGAAAAGCTGAAGATGCTCATTCTCTTTGGTCCAGAAATTCCATCATGGAAATATACACCTTAGATAAATTCTTGCACATGATTCAGGGAAAGATCTTAAATATGATCATAGCAGGTGCCTCAGGCTGTTTGGGCTGTGAGAACAAAGCACCATAGACTTCGTGGCTTGTAAACAACAGACACTTATTTCTCACAGTTTTGGAGGCTGGAAGTTAGAGATCAGGGTGCCAATGTGGTCAGGTTCTGGTGAGACCTTTTCCGGTGGCAGATGCTGACTTCTTGCTGTATCTTCACATGGCAGAAGGGACAGGTGAGCTCTCTGGGACCTTTCTTATAAGAACATGAATCACATTCATGATGGCTCCACTCTTATGACCTAATCCTCTCCCAAAGGCCCCACCTCCAAATAACATCACCTTGGGGATTAGGTTTCAAGATACGGATATTAGGGAGACATAAACTTTCAGTCAATAGCAATAGAAAGAATTGTTTGAAATAATGAGAAAGAAACTAAATATCCACCGGAAAATGGATATTTTATATATTTGGAATGCTATACAGCAGTGAAAAATGAATAAATAAGAGTAATAGGTATCAAAATGGCTTAATCTCACAAACATACTGTGGAGTGCAAGAAAACCGTGGAAAAATAGACTTAGTATGATACTCATAAACGAAGTTTAAAATATACAAAAATTATGATGTTTAGAAAATCAAACGTAGGATAAAAATATATAGAAATACCTATGAATGACAAACAAAATTCAGCTTAATGCTTACTTTTGATGGTGAGGAAAGGCAGAATAATGAGGGGGGGCTACCCAACGGTGTCACTAGTTTGAAATACTCTATTTCTTAAGCCACTCTATGGGTATATGGGTATAGATTTGGGAGTTTGGGGTTGCTGTTGGTTTTACACTACAAAACGTTATTATGAAAAATATAAGATCCAAAAACAGGCATAAAGAAAAAAGATCCCTTTATCTGCTTGTGGAAAGTGGCAAGCAAGAGTGAAAGCAGAGATAACCAGGGGAGGGTTAACTAATTCATTAATCCAGGCAAGAAATGGTGGAGATGGGGGAAAAGTCAAGATGGTAACAACCAGACTTGGTGAAGCATTAGTGGAGTGAGTTGAAGAGAGGTTGTACTTGATTAAGTATGACCCCTAGAATATCAACGTGAGGAATGGAATGATGTAGGAACATTTATGAGATCAAGAAGACCAAGAGATAAAGAGGTTTGGGGGTGCATGCAGAGCATGAAGCTCAGTTTAGAATTCATTAAGTGTGAGATACTTAGTAGACATCCAAGTCAGATTGTCAAGTTGACAGTAGATATGAGTGAAGAGCTCAAGGACAGACGTACACTTTTGGGAGTCATCAACATGCAGATGGCATAAGAACACCTGGAGACACATGCTAGGTAAAGTACAAGAAACCCAGGAATGATGGATGGGCTTCCTGAGGAGGAGCTAAGAGAGAAACTTAAAAAAGAGGCAAGTGACATCAGAAGTCAAGTGACAGAAGATATCAAGAAGGGAGGGGTTAATCCTGCTGAAGTCAAGTAAAATGTGGACCAAGAAGTCTCAATATAGAAGTGGTTGGATACCTTCACAAGAGCTGTTTCAGTGTTTTGATCCAGGCAGAATCTGGACTGGATTGAGCTCAAGAGTAAATGGGAGGAAACAGGGTTGGATCAACGCACCTATAAAAATTAAACAGAATACATATACAACTGAGGGCCTTTGTGATACCTCTACCTTTCTCATTTGCCTTTCATCTCAGAGTGAATCACCGTTTTGAAGTTGGTGAATATAATTTTCATTACATATGCATATTTATGCAATTAAGATGCTTCGTGTTTCTAAGGTTTGTACAAATGCTACCATATTTGACATGTCCATGTGCAGCTTGACTTTTTTTACTTCTTGCTAAAATACTGAGCTATAGTTCCATGACTCCTGCAGATTAATGGATTAACTATTTGTAACTGCTCTATAATATTCTACTGTATCAATATAAGATAATGTATTCCTTTATTCCTCTATTTATGAATAGCTAGTTAAGTTTCTATTTTTGCTGTACATGACTCCTTGGACTCACGTTCAGAGTTTCTCTTGTTCACATACTTAGAACTTGAATTTCTGAATTTCTATAGGATAAGCGTCTTAGTCCGCTCAGGCTCATAATAAAATACTGCACACTGTGGGGAAGCTCAGCAACAGAAATTTATTTTCTCACAGTCTGGAGGCCAGAAGTTGGAGATCAGGCTAGCATGGTCACTTTTCTGGTGAGAGCTCTCTTCCGGACCTGCAGACAGCTACATTCCTGCTGGGTTTTCACATGACTGCAATCTTTCTCTCTCTCTCTCTCTCACTCTCTCTCTCTCTCCCTACAAGCCACAGTCCTACAGGATTAGGACCCTACTCTTATGACCTCATTTAATATCCATCACCTCCCAAAGACCCTATCTCTGGGTACAGTCGCCTTAGGGGCTGGAACTTCAACATAAGAATTTAAGGGTGGCTGGAGACACAATTCAGTCCATAGCAATATGTTATGGGCATTTTTAACTTCACCAGATATTACCAAATTGCTCTCCAGAATGGTTGTGCCAATTTGCACTCTCATAAACAGAGTAAATATTTACCATTTTAAATGGGAAATGAAAGAAATTAAAATTTTAAATCTCTGTAACATTTAGGGGCACAAATTGATACCTGAAATCAGAAACTCCTAAGACATGAATGTGAAGGGATTTTAGATTTTAGAAACCACTAAATCATCGACTGTAAGGAACCACATCTCTGGGAGGCACGTTAAGTGATATGCAGGCAATATCACAATCCGGCAGAGAGAACACTCAAACACCACACGACCGTTGAACAGGCAACATTGCCCAGACATCTTCCCATCATGGAAATCAGTTCAGCTGGCACACCTAGATCGTCTCATGAAGCTACTGCTCTGTGCAGTGCAGGCTGGGAAACACTAGATCAGAGCACTGCAAAGGCACACACCAGCCCGGTCTTTCAGTCCCTGGGACACACACCACCTGGTACTGATGGCCTTGGTCAAGAACTCAGGGGGTTCAGAGTTCACTGAATGGAGGTGTTGATCCTTTCCTGATTTGGTATCTCGGTTCCTATGACTGGTTTCTTGCTAAGGTTCTGACTGAATGGTACCTTGTAGCCTTCTTTTCGGTAATTGGGCCCCTTGGCTTTATATCAGTTACTCCAGCCCTCTAGAATGGGACCTGCTTTGATCTTCCCTTCCTTTCACGGCAGGAGTCCTGCCCACCTAGTGTGGTCTTCTGTCAGCGGTCCTCTGTCAGCCCCCTCGTACAGCACATACACCTGTCTCTTCTTTTTGCCTTCAGTGTATCCTGGCTACCCTTGGTCTGACCCATGCTGCTGTCTGACCCATTCAACAAGTATGTGATGAGTTCCTACTGAAAGTTATGAAGAATTAAATGAACAAGAAGCACTCACAGAAGAAGTGAATTGTGTACTCAGACATGAAGGATGGAGGGGTGTTGGAGAGATGGCCCGGCATTCTAGGTGAAAGATATGCCATTAGCCAAAGGATCGTGGTTCTGGAATGGACGAGGCATGGTAAGGTACATAAAGCCAAATGAGAAGGCTGAGGACAGGGACTGAAGGACAGACCCAGTGCCAGGTGCTACCAAAGAAAGCATCGATCTAGCAGGCTACCAGCCATCCATGAAGTAGCTGGAATATTGGTGGCAGTGAAAGCAAACAGTACCCAGTCAAGAGGACTGCAGTTTGGATGACATAGATGACATAGCAAAGGGTCCCAAGTACTAGTGGGACGCAGGGCAGGTCATCCTCAAGAAGGTGAGGCAGCAAAGTCAATGGCATTGGGCAGATCTGTGTGAGGGAGCAGCCCCCACCACCTCGCTGGGGCTCAGGAAAGAGAGACTCAGGCCTTGGCAGTAGAGATGGGAAAGTAAAGGTCCTTTCAGGAGTCAGAGGCAATGAGGCCACTCACCAGGAACCCAGCTTCCATGTGTAAGAGTGGGAACCCTGGGCCAGGCCAAGTTGGACCTCAGTATTGGACCCAGAGCATGTTGGTAGGAGCATGACTACTGTGTAGTCCCCAGAGACTGACTTCTGTGTCATTTTCGATTTGGATGGTCCTGGGGACATAAGGGTGGCCTTACTCACAGGTGGGGCTCAGCAGGTCACTACTGTGGCTGGAAAGAGATGCCATGGCTGAAATGAGTCAAATGATGACTCATTCCAATGACGCCCGGGACCAACTCCACTCTGAGGTCTCACAGACCTACACCCAGATCCCCAGTCCTCCCATGAAGGGAAGGTATTTTTTGCAGTCGAGAGAAGCAGTAGGAGGCAGATGTTAGTAAGAGGAGCAAATATGTTGATAAATATGACTAACGGTGGCTAAATAGAAAATGTTGGAAGCCAAAGTTATTTTCAAAAGCAGTTTGCAATGTTTATATACGCAGCCTTATGGTTGTTTTCCAAATGTTGTGCCTCGACCAACATAGATCTAAGTATGAATCATACGTTGTATTTCCTAAAATGCAAAAGCAGGGGCATTATGTAGGATCTGTTGACAATTGCACAAATGTAATGCAATACTGACAAGTTCTTTGTTCATGTCAGCACGTTGGGCTGCCTTGCATAGGCATTTCAAGACTTTAATTGACCTTAGAGTAAAGTAAATTGAGAGCACTTAGAAAAAAATAGCTTACTAAAGAAACACTGTCTACGGGTTATATCAACCACAAACTTCTCCGAGATTCTGGTCGCTTCTTTTTATCAGCAGCCCCCACAAAGGGTGGAATAGATGTCACATGAAACAGGGAGGTGTTTACTGGGGACCATAATAGGGCTTTTGGCATATATAAGCCCTTTTGCTCTTTTCTGCAATTCAGGCATTTCAGTGACTTTAAATAATAATAGTAATTATAGTCTATGTCTAGACAGCAGCCTTCCCCCTTTGTGTGATGATAGCTGTGAAAGTCTTTTGACTCACATGCTCACAATTCCCCCGGAAATAAGAGGAAATATTGGTTGCCATGCAGAGGTTCTCATATTTTTGGGGGCAGGGAGGCAGCCCATGTCCCTGACCCACAGCTATGTTGGGGTCTGGATGCTCTGTACCAGCAATACGGGGTGTTACCCTTTGCCCAGGCACTGCTTTGCATCTACAAATTTGTTGCATTTGATTAAATCTGAGATGCTACTCATTGTAGAATGGGCCATTATTCCATGTGCCACTAATTTTAAAAAGTTGCTGCCAGTTCTCATTGTAAAATGCTATCAATGCTCAAGCACACCCTACTTTCAGAGATGTGAGTATGGGAAAATGGTAATAAGTGGAAATGTATTTGAGAGCAAACAAAAAAATAGTATTTATGCTATTCTGTGGAGCCTCTTGGAGGTAAAGGAGCAGGAACCTTAGCAGAGCCTGAACTTTTAAAGACAGAAGTAAACATTGCAGGAAAAGCTACATTTCAGTAAAAGTCCATAGGAGCCTGGAGAAAAAGCTCAGCAGGTAGGATGAAGGGGTTTCTGGGGATGTGCACTAAAGAAGGCCTGAAGGTCAATGCCTATTGGGGTCTCTCTGTGATGTGGAGAAGGGCCTGCACGAGGGTGGGCAGGGCGGCAGCTGGCTACCCCCCTTGCGGTCACATGGGGGCAGGTGCTTCTGGTGCTGGGGGCCAGAGGAGGAGGCAGGCAATCTCCAGGCTGGGCTTACAGTGGGCCCTGTGACCCATCTCAGCACCTGTTGCTCTCCCTGGGAACCTGTTTCCAGTTCCTCCTCCCCATGATTACTCCAATCAGAAACCTTCTCTCTTTCTTATAAATTCGTACATTTTTGAAAAACATTTTGAAAAATTATTTCTCACAGATGTCCTCATTTGCTTCTCACAGCATTTGGCCCCTCCTCTCTTCAGATAGATAAATGTAGGTCCCCAGTGAGCTTGCTCACTCCTGCACCTCCGTCCTTAGCTCCGGCTCTGGGCAGAGCAGGAGCTCAATAGGAGTCTATTGTATTGAACTTATGTTTTCTTTGCATCCTTCTTATATTCCTTCTTTACAGGACTTGCCAGCGGCTGGCCCTGCCTGTATGAGTCTGATGAGTAAATAAACCAAGGAGAGTGGCGTGCAAAGGGAAAGAACAAGAAACCTCTGTCAGTATCAAAGACATTGTAACAATTGTCTTGGAGATCTTCCTTCTCCATGGTCGGAGCCCCTGGTGCTTCCAGTCAAGGTCAGGAAGAAGAAAAGGACTCATGGGACACGTGGGGCTCTTCCGGGGTTCTAATCTCATGCCCGGGGAGCTACCAGCTTACAGAGCCCATGTCTGTGCTCAAGCAGTGAACAGCTGGCTCTCTCCAGCGGTAAGTCTCATATCCGAAAAGCCTGTTAGCATGTGACCTTCCCCATGGTCTTTCCAACACAGGGGCTGTATGTTCTCATTTAGGGCCAAGGCCTGGGCAAATGCCCCGAATTGGTCAGAACAAACAGAACCCAACAAAAACAAAACCTAGGTTTCTATGTGGAAAAGAGAGTCTAGCTCCAATTATCATAGTTCAGAACATCTTTTGGGAAAAACAAAAACAAAAACAAAACCCCAAAATAGTAAGCCCCCTGCCCCCCAAATGAAAATCCCTGGCTTCTGTCTGCATGACTTTCCATCCAGTTCTTTCTCAAGGAGAAGGGGCCCTGAGTCTGGAGAGCAGCAGTGTGAATGCTTGAAATAGATGGGAAAGGGCGTGTAGCCCTCAGGGAGCAGGGGCCCAACGGGTCAGAGTGCTGACTTTGGGATCAGAAGGGCTTGGCTTTGGGTCTGAACTCCGCTGTCTACTGACTGAACAGTTCCTGGAGGGTGCCTTAGTCCCCCTGAGCTGCCGTTTCCCCTTCTGTAGTGATACTGCTAGATCTCGGTAGTCTGAGAGCCGGCTGTGCCCGGCCCTATGCTGAGTGAGACAGGTTTCATCAAAGCCTGGGGGCGTCGGGCGCCTGGGTGGCTCAGTCGGTTAAGTGTCTGCCTTTGGATCAGGTCATGATCTCAGGGTCCTGGGATAGAGTCCCCGAGTCGGGGTGGGGTGGGGGGGGGTCCCTGCTCAGCGAGGAGTCTGCTTTTCACCGCCACCCCTCATTCTTGCTCTTGTGCATGCGCTCTCTCTCAAATAAAATCTTTAAAAAAAAAAAGCCTAGGAGGTAGGTAGCGTCATTATTCTCATTTCCCAGAGAATGTGAGTAACTCCCCAGGCCACCCTGCCTGAGACGTAGCCAGTCCACGCTCTGGGGGTTATGAGATCCACTGTGTAGAGCCACCGTGAAATAGGTCTAAAGCACCAGGCTCCTAGCGGACACTCAACCAAGGGTGGCTGTGACCCACCACCTAACACTGTCCCTACCTCCACCAATGGCCAGACCCTCCTTTTGATGGATTGTGGAGTTTGAAGAAAATGAGGAGCTATGAATCCGTTAGCACTGATCATCAGAAGAGCTTCCTCTTGATTACCTATAATGAATCAAAGGTGTCACTGATTTATTGTCCGCAGTTTAAATTCCATTTACAGAGCTGAAAATTAAGCATTGTGAAGCCGTTCACAATCACATTCTCTCTTGTACGGATAAAAAGTCATTAATTTCTTAATCCTGTCTGGTATTTCAGACACTGGATGTAACTACTTTGTCGATACAGAAAGCAACTTTGAGAGACAGGTAGTTCCTTCTGATGTAAGATGACACTCTGTTTTGTCTTTAAAAAGGATCTTCCCGATAAGTAGCTCTTAAGAGTTTATTGTGAAATGAAGCCAGGTAGCAGCTAGATTGGCAGCCCAGATATCTGCGGAGAATTAACTTGTCAAAATACAATCCAATTATTAGACAGACTCTTTTTGTTTCCCTCCTTTGTCTTTATATCATTCCAAATTTAGCCCAAGTCAGGAAACATGAGAGGAGGCTGAGGGGGTGACATGAACAAGTTGGTAAATGAAAGAGTCTCTCCTAGCCATTGCTGAACATTTTGAAACTCTTTTTTTTTTTAAATTAAGTTATTAAAACGAATCAGTCACTCTTATTCTGGGTATACGTGTTCTGCCCACACACATAAGAACAAAACAAAATAATACAAATACATAGAAGGCATAGGACCCTTAACTGTGTAGTAGTGTTTGTTATTTGGGTTGTTAGGACAACTCACAAAAGAATACTTCTTGAATTTTAAAAATTATAACAAGCTATGTTGATATGATTACACCTTCAAATAAACAATTGGTTGATCTCAGCTTGATTTCTGTGAGCTTAAAAATTTAAAATTATCCCTGCTCCCAGGTGTTCCTTCTTGTAAGTCAAACATTATTTTCTTTTTACATATTTCTATCAACATATTCTGTTACAATTTTCCTTATTGAAGTATAATTGATACATAATTGAAGCTTTTTAACTCTTGCTGCAAACTGTACATTGATCCCATCTGAGCCTCTGCCTCCAGCCCCTGATGGAGGCTCTGTGCTCAGCCAAGCAGAACTGCCATTCTCCACCATGAATGTTCATTTCCAAGCTCTGAGCAGAGCCTGAGTCACTAACAGGGCACCGGGTCATATGCACAAGCCAGAGAGAGAACCGTGTGCAATGATTTTACCATGGGATGTGAATGGCTGTGATTTCCTGACCTAGAAATGATGCCCTTTACTGAACTGCCTAGAGAAAACCACATTTATTTAACCATATGTCTTTCATCTGACAAAATACATATCACCAGGCTCATCTAATTACTTAAATATTGATCATTTGTTAAATTGGAAAAATTTTAAGCCAATCTTTAAAAATAACACCATTCTCTAGCACGTTTGTCACTAGTAACGTACGTAGAAAAAGAAAAAACAGTGGAATATGCTACAATAATGGAGATCATCACAATCATGCAGTTTTAGAAAATACGTGTTTGGGGTTTGTTTTTGTTTTCATAGTCAGACCCTTTGTCCAACATGCAAGTTCCCGCCTTACTTCCTGGAGGCATGGATACATACTTCTTTAGAGCTGCTTCCTCGGGAGTACAGAAACTAGTCAGAGTCCAAACAAAATATAAAATAGGGATTTCAGATCAGAAAGGATTTGTGGGCCGTCCTGGTTGGATGGTCAAGATGACAAAGAGGCGAAGAGCCCCGGACACTTCCTTTCCAGAGATGTCTGCAAAAGCTCAGCCTTTGATGCTCAGTTCCCCAAAAAACAAAGAACAAAAATTATTCTGCACTGCAAGACTACATACAAGTGAGCCCCAGAAAAGGAGGCTTCCTCCTGCAGTCCAGGTTTTGCTCCCAAACCATAGGGCAGGAAACAAAATGTTGCAGCAAACTACCTCCCCAGGAAGAGCTTTCCCCGTCCTTCCCCCTAGGGCTCAGTCCCCTGAGTCTCATTTGGTTTAATCACAACGTGTTTGGATAACATGAGTTCCGTTTCCATGTGCGTGCCTTTCCACATATGCTGCAGATGAGCACCAGCACCAGAGATTTCTCTGAGCACATAGATTCTTTCAAAGGAGATGGAGAAATGAGCTCTGTACAGATTTGGGAGATCACCCCCTTTTTTGCCCACATCGGAGATTGTTTACTTATTTACAGCTGAAATCTGTGTGGAGCATTCTTCATCGTAGAACAAGCAGCTGACATGATGCTGCTGGAGTTTGCAGAGCCAAATATCACGAAGACAGTAAAGAAAGGGACTGTCACATCAGATAGAAGATGTAATCTGCTCTCACATTTTTCCTCTTGGCACAAGTGTACACATTTTATAAGCAGGGGGAAATCCTGCTAAAAGCCCTCTCCATGCCGTTTTAGAAACACTGAATAATGGTACGTCTGGGCCTTTTTGTCCCATTTTCTGTAGTCGAATCCAGTTCGTATTATCTTGCAACCCATTCTTTTTTTTTTTTAAGACTTTATTTATTTATTTGAGAGAGAGAGACACAGTGAGAGAGGGAGCACAAGCAGGGGGAGTGGGAGCAGGAGCAGGGAGCCCGACGTGGGGCTCGACGTGGGGCTCGACGTGGGGCTCGATCCCAGGACCCTGGGATCATGACCTGAGCTGAAGGCAGACGCTTAACGACTGAGCCACCCAGGCGCCCCATCTTGCAACCCATTCTGAACACAAGTCAAAACTGATGTTGCAAAGATCGAAATTTCACTCCTGCAAAGTGTTCTAAAACGTGCATTTCTTTCTCTCGTTTCTAAAACACAGTTTGTCTTCATCGGAGCTTTAGTATTTAGGGTCTGGCTGAAGCAAAATGAAATGGCTTCACGCTGGCTAGAGTTCAGCATTTAGCACTTTAGAAAACGTCTTTGGGGGAGCACAGCTGAAATAGACAGGAATGTACGTTCACCTGACCATCAAAGGAGCAGAGCGCGCCGGCTGGCCGGGAGGGCCCCGGTGAGCTGCCACGGGCCTCAGAAGACAGACCCGGGATCCACAGGAGCATTGGCTGGGGCCAGGGGAAAGAAAAGCTTTCTCGGGGCTACTGTTCCAGAATTTCTCATTGGCATACAAAGGGACAAGAGAAACTGATCTCTGACAAGCACATTGCTACATCAAACCCAGCTTCAAGAGACTGCCTAAAATGGGTCTCTGCTGCTCCTGGGGCGGAGTGGGGGCGGTTGATTTACACGCAGGGGGGAGGAGGGGAGCCATGGGAATGGCTCCAGCCCAGCACCCGGCCCCCATGGCTGGAACGGAGCAGCCTTAGAAAGGAAAAGTGTGCCCATGCGGTCCATGCATGTGACAAAAGTGAAAGGTGCAAGAAGTTGGCTCAAAGCGCTGTGGATGCTGCAGGCTGTGAGGTCCGTTCACCTGTTGCCTGTCCATGAAAAGGCCTGGTGGTTGAGGCAGGCAGCTCTGAAAAGGCTAATGAGGAGCAAACCTCCCCGCAGCTGTCCTACTGATGTTTGTCGCAGGCGGGGGGGGGGGGGGGGGGGCTGTCCCGCTGGAGGAAGGGCACAAAGGCGGCAGGCCGGTTTCACCGGGAACTCTCAGCTCCTGCACGCACCTGAAGGGAGGCACGTGAGGCGGGAAGAAACACGGGGGTGGCCGAGGAGGGGGAAGCTGCCGCAGTCTCCCTGATGGGGTGACAGAGAACCGTTGCCTCCTCCACAACAGATAAGGACATTTTTACCTCAGTGCTCAAGATGAGATTTGACAATACTTGGCAAGGAACTAAATAGTAAAGAAATCGTGGATTTAAATATCAATGATTTTCAGAGGAAAAATTAGCTGATCTATTAGAAAGGAATTGAGATGAGATGGGAAGATGCCTACCTCTTCAGAGAATTTGCTGGAAATGATTTCAGAGGGTTATTGTTGTGTTTTTGTTTCCAGTAATAACAGCTCCACAGAAGCAATGTAAACTATGAATAGAAATAATAATAGCATTTTAGTAGTAGTAATCCAGTCACAGGGAGAATGCTGAAAGCTCACAGTCCCGTTTCCTTTTGGTCCAATTTTAGATTTTCCTATATAAGAGAAATAACAAGGATTGTGGTAAAAACTTTTTCTCTCCCCTTTTCAAAAACATTTACTCCATAATTAGAATTTTTGATTCCATACTAATGAAGTGATATGGATGCAGGGATATTTGAAATTCATAGCTAATTCATAAATATTACCTCACCAAGAATTTCAGCCTCTCCCCCAGTAGACCTCTTTATATAGAAGACGAGAACTAAACAAACCTGCTTCAGGCTTGGATATTTTAGCTTTTTTGTGCCTAATGTTGGGTTGGCTGACACGGAAGTGAATTCAGCTGAGTCTTGGTCATTCTTGTTTCAGCCAGAGGAAGGTTCAGTTAGGGCCCATTCTGGGTGGAAGGAGACTTTGGTGGGCATTACTAGAAGCTGAGCCCTAGTGCCAGTGGTTAGGAGATTTGGGGGTGTGTGGGGCGTAATCAGGTCTGGAGAGGTTGCAAAATTCTAATTCAATTCTAGTAAATATCGATTTACCTATTTCTAAAGGAGGTCATGATCATATTCCCCCTGTCCTGAGTTACCCCAGAACCAGGTGCCAGATAACTAGAAACCACCCCTGTGTAGCCAAGAGCCAGTTGAAATTATTCAAACTATCCAACCCTACGTTTACTCAGTGCACCTACCCTGCCTTGCCCCTGCCTTCCCTGGAAAACCCCGTACAGCCTCTAGACCACACTCGCCCCTCGTCATTTCTGTCTCCTGCTGGACCTGGCGCTTCTCACGTGGGTCTGCATGACTCAGTGTGCAACCTAGCTCTAGGGATCTGTGAGTGTGAACATCTTCCTTCCTGACAAATCATTTCTGTGTCTGCTGTCCTATTATACCTGATTGAAACAAATTCTCAGTACGTTTTTAACACAACAGGGTGATTGATCATGTGAGGCTCAGTGGTGGCTCATGTCTGTCCTGTTCCTGTGTAATTCCTGGGTGGAGGATTAGGTATGCAGACCCTTGAACTGCTGTTCCAGTAATGGGGGGTGGGGCATCCAGGAATCTTCTGTGATTCTGCTGAGGAGGGTCTGAGTAGCAGAGCTGACAAATGCAGGACTTAGGAAATTCTAGCCATGGGAGGCAGAATTGGTAGGATCAGGTCAAGAAGAGAGCCCTCACTTAAAATATACCTCCTTTGTGTGCAGCAGTTCCAATTCTGGAAATTTATCATAAGAAAATAACAGGACATGCACAAATATCCTTGAAAATCTTTTTATATTGCACATTGTTTGTAATAAAAAGAGGAAATCAGCCTAAATGGGCTGTGATAGATTTGTTAAGTATGTAATGATAGAGTCATATGATGCATTACTTAGCAGGGTTTCATGTCATGTGAAAATAATAAGATATGTTCATTAAAAAATCAGTTAATAAAACATCATTATGATACAATCCCTTTTCATAAAATAGACATGGACATATACACAGAGATGGAAAATTGGGGTTATCGCTGGGTCATGTCATTACACTTATTTTTTATTATGTTATGTTAGTCACCATACATTACATCACTAGTTTTTGATGTAGTGTAGATTCATTGTTTGCATATAACACCCAGTGCTCCATTCAATACATGCCCTCCTTAAATACCCATCACCGGGCTGACCCATCCCCCACCCCCTCCCCTTTAAAACCCTCAGTTTGTTTCTCAGAGTCCATAGTCTCTTATGGTTCATCTCCCCCTCCGATTCCCCCCCTTCATTTTTCCCTTCCTTCTCCTAATGTCCTCCATGCTATTCTTTATGTTCCACAAATAAGTGAAACCATATGATAATTGACTTTCTCTGCTTGACTTATTTCACTTAGCATCATCTCGTCCAGTCCCATCCCTGTGGATGCAAAAGTTGGGTATTCATCCTTTCTGATGGCTGAGTAATATTCCATTGTATATATGGACCACATCTTCTTTATCCATTCATCTGTTGAAGGGCATCTTGGCTCTTTCCACAGTTTGGTTATTGTGGACATTGCTGCTATGAACATCGGGGTGCATATGGCCCTTCTTTTCACTACATCTGTGTCTTTGGAGCAAATACCCAGTAGTGTAATTGCTATGTCATAGGATAGCTCTATTTTTAACTTTTTGAGGAAAGTCCATACTGTTTTCCAAAGTGGCTGTACGAACTTGCATTACACTTATTTTGTATGTGTGTTTATTTTCCTGCATTTTCCAAATTCTGTATAGTGAACACCTATTAATAATTTAACTTAATTATTCTCTGGCATACAGACTAGATTGTTCCTACAGCAGGACAGGAAAACTCTGAGTACCCAGGAGATTCCCATAGAAGGAGTAAGGACAATGAGATACCCCCCCCACCAAAGATTTGAGAAGTTCTACACTGAGGGCTTTGTAAATAGTGAGAGGTCAATAAACCCCAGGCAGTGTGGTCTTAGGACAAAGCATGGTAAAAGTTTATTTCCAAGCCCCACCTGCTAGTGGGTAAGAGGTGCTGATACCGGGCTCCCTGGCTCTGAGATGAGGCCCAGTGGCAACCTGTGACGGGAGGCTCCCCGGGCCACCGAGGTGTTACTGAGCTTGAGCAGAGACAGGTGATGCTGTGGCAATGCTCCAGTCGGCGTAGAGAACTCATAATTAGCAACCGCGAGGTTGTGAAGCAAGGAGTCCCCCAAAAAGAAGGGAGGAAACATAACCTGCCAAACAAAGGCAAGAATAATCCACCTACCAGATCATCCATCCCTTAATAACCAAGGGATGATCATACTTACATTAAATACACATTAAAAGGAATGAATGCAGAGACTGTGGTAAGAATATACTAATTTGTAAAAAGGGTCAACATAAGAGCATAGGGTAGTTAATCCATCTACAAGGAAAAGAAATCAATACTGATTAATTCATTTCAAGGTGAGATCTCTATTTTCACTAGGAAACCAGTCTTTCTTTATCAAATTTAAGGACGTGGGTAGCAGTGGCTCTCATTTTTCAATCCCTCCAGGGTGCTCAGCAGAACAAAAAGACCTGGGAAACTCAGGTGCAGTTGAAATGAAAGCTCAGCAAATACTTGTTGCATGCAATTGAAGTCATGTGGTGCTTTTTATAACTACAAAGAATTATTATTAAAATGTGGGTACCCCAAATTTTAAGCCTGCTAGATTCATGAGGCAGCCACTTCCTGACAAATAACCTGTGACAATTTCATAACATAGGGTTCGGAAACCTCATTAGACTACACGTGTGGTGCAGCTGAAGCGCTCGCTGGCTTCCAAGGGTTTGCGAAAATGTAATTAGGCAAACCACAGGCGTCTGCAAATGTGGTGCTTTTGCTCCAGACCGGTGGAGTCTCAGGGTGCCCCAGAGCTTTCACGGGGACGGTTGACTCTCAGTGTCAGCATCTCGCAAACACACCTACGATGGTCTTTTTGCTCTTGCAAGAGAAAGTACTGCCAAATGGATGGATTAAATGATGGATGACTGCCGGGTTCGGTTACATCCCTGCGTGTGCCATCAAATGCTGGGACACTTTAGGGGCTACAAAATGGATGCATGGTCATGGTCACTGCTGCCTGTGCCCTGGCAAGATGTGTCTATCAGACTGGCTATAGGTTCTCGGCAGCAAATACCATCTGGTCCCTGTAGAGCTAATTGCCACTGCTCTGCTGCATGCATGCAGTCAAGGCCCCTCCTGGAAGCTGCCTGTTGGCCATTCTGACAGGATCAGGAGTGAATCTTCTAATGGATGTTAGTTCTACATGCTGGTGAAGCAAATGGTAATGGAGGAGGGGGGAGGCAGATGAGGTGGCAAACAGGCCATCTGGACCGTGGAAGAAAGTTCCAGGTTAAAGGGGACCATTGCTATGGTGGGAAAAACATAGGCTTTGGAATCTGACAGATCTGAACTGGGCTCTGGATACACCATCTAGTATCTTCGTGATCCATTTAGATGCTATATATTTACATCTCTGAGCCTCAGTTTTCTCTTCTGTCAAATTAGGGTAATGGTATTTTCTTTATGGAGTTTTAGTGAGGATTAAATGGTGTGATATATGGGAAGATTATTTTGAGAAGAATTAATTGATGTGTACCCCCAAATTCTCTCTCTCTCACACACTGCCTTATACCTTGTCCATGTTTTAATGATCTGCTAATATTGAGGCCTCTTAGCCCCAAATGAAAGTTGAACCAGAAAGAAGAAAAGGTCAAATTCTTGCCCTTTTAATGCAAACAAAGCAAAATAGAACAAAATAAAACCAACAACCCTCACTAAGGGAGAAAGGAAATTTTGAGGACACTTGTTCTGTCAGATCTGCTCTCAGCCCTGACCTGAACCTTTACTGTATACTATCCTACAGAAGTAGAGCAGACCTCGGGGTGTGCAGAACCAAAGAAGATGCAGTGGTCCACTAGGGACCTAGTCCCAGGGGGCAAAAGTTTCCCCTCTTGAAGTGCAGAGGCCGGGCAATAACTTAGAATATTACTTGCTCCTTTATCAATACTAGCTTTTCTCTTTCTCAGCCAGGGGATTTTGCTCCTCAGCTCCTGCTCCCTCCAGGTGGGCATCTGGCATTGTCTGACAGTTTTGTCACAATTTGGGGGTGGGGGGTTTCTTCTAATATCAAGTGGGTAGAAGCCAGGGATGCGGCTCGATATCTTACTCTGCACAGGACAGCCTCCTTCCTCCACAACAAAGAATTATTGGCTCCAAAATTGTAAGAGTGCCAAGATGAGAAATCCTGCTCTCCACCAGTAATTTGCAGCCTAGTTATATGTCATAATCATGTGCGGGAGTTTTAACAAAATGTATAGGCCCTGTCCTCTGGTGTTCTGATGTAATGGTTTTAAGGTGGGTCCCATGGTTTTGTGTTTGTTTGCTTTTCTAATTGTGTGTGGGTGTGTGGGGGTGTGTGTTAAAATACACAAACCATAAAATTTGCCATCTTAACAGTTTTAACTGTACAGTTCAGGGGAATGAAGTCCATTCACATGGCTGTGCAGCCATCACCACCATCCATGTCCAGAAGTCTTTTCATCTTGTTCAACTGAAACTCTCCCTATTAAAAACTGTAATACACCATCCCGCCCTCCCTTCGGCCCCTGGCAACCACCACTCTACTTTCTGTCCCTATGATTTTGACTATTTTAGATACCTCATATAAGTGGAGCCATCCGGTATCTGACTTATTATACTTGGCATAACGTCGTCCATGTTCGTCTATGAAGTAACATGTATCGAAATTTCTTTCCTTTTAAAGTCCATTGTATAGGGCACCTGGGTGGCTCAGTTGGTTAAGCGACTGCCTTCGGCTCAGGTCATGATCCTGGAGTCCTGGGATCGAGTCCTGCATCGGGGTCCCTCCTTGGCAGGGAGTGTGCTTCTCCCTCTGACCCTACCCCCTCTCATGCTCTCTCTCTCTCATTCTCTCTCCCAAATAAATAAATAAAATCTTTAAAAAAAAATAAAGTCCATTGTATAGACATGCATTTAGTGTATCCATTCATCACCCCTTCATCCATAGATGGAGGGGTCACCATAGTTGGGGCCAGGCAGCATGTGGGTAGTACTGAGAGAAAAAAATTCCCACTCTCGACTTCTTTGCTCTTTGTGCGGGCAGGTGGGGGGTCAGAATGACACCTGGAGATATCTCTGAGAGTGACCTGCTTATCAAAGGAGGGAAATCAACTTTTTTTAGGGCCACAACATTTTCTTCTGTGTGCTTAACAACACCCTGGTAAGTTTACTTATGTTGGCTCGTTTGGGATTATTTTACTCCCACAGTGTAGCTTGTTCACCCTGGATCCAGGTCTGACTCTCTCACTGGAGGCGTGGCTGGGGTCTAAACATCACATTCAGACATCCCAGCTAAATGACTCGCAGGTAAATGTTGTCATAGCGTGAAAGATTCAACACTTTGCTAGAGCAGTGATTCATAACCTAATAAATTGCCAGCCTGATGAAGTTATTTATGGACCCTCTCCTCAGAAAACCACTCAGGTGCCCCCCCTACACCTAATATGCCTTTTCCAGATGGCAAGAATGCATATTCTCTGATACACCAACAATTACATCTTGATTAGAGCACACACATGCTTCTTTGTCCCTGTCTCCCATAATAGTTATTTCATGAGGTCATGAATAAACTTTAGCCCTTCTCTAGCTTCACTTTCTAAATTACACTCCTGAATTTTTTGACAGTTGGGTGAAATAAGATAGAGGAGAATAGTTCAGTCTGACTTTCAGACAGAGTGCTTTATTCTAATGGTTATGGACTGGTAAATTGTAATACATTTTTCTTCTCTAATCTTTATGCATTGAACATGTCCAAAATACAAATAGTTATTGCAGGTGTTATTGCCCACTTCATATTGTTTCCAGTGGGGCATGAATTCTGTGGGTGAAAATAACTGTCCCTCTTTCAGTATATCTTGACTATTCCTTTAAATCCTGGAGGTAGATTATAATCCTTTCCTTCCATGGTATTCTGGAGTATTGTGCTGCAAGCCCAAGCCTCATTCCCAGAACATAAATGAAGTTTACTGCAAATGAGACCATTATAAAACTTTTTAAAAAGACAATCTTAATGTGAAAGTAATCCTTCAAGAAAAGAAAAAAAGCTAATCATACCCTCATATGGAAAATGGGTAAAATTGAGAAACACTAATGGGTTATAGAGTTTATCATTTGCAGCTTACATGGCCCAGTCCTAGCATAGCTAAAAGTAATCACATTGCTTTATAGCCACTCTGCTGCCTGTGTGGTCTCAGCCTAGATCCTAATTCAAGTGTCCGGTGTTACAAAAACTATTGTCCGCTGCCATTGGCTCAGGAGGGAGCAGTCATGGAAGCTCGGCTATTTGCCCTTTCTTTGAGTGAGCACTTGAGGGTAGGGTTTTGGCTCATTAGTTGTAACAGATGTTGGCCCTCAGCACACAGTCCCCCTGTAAGCATAAACTGAAGAAACTTGTTCTCCAGAGGTTCCAATACAGCATCCACCTTTGGAGCCAAACTCATTCAAAGACTCCGAAAGAAAAGCAACTCATCTTCCATTATGAGTACAAGTTGGCGATCCGGGTAAGAGTAAGGAGTCCCCACAGTGTGGCAACTGTGGCCATCTCTGAAGTCTATCAGTTGTCTTTATAAGCTAACTTCTTCAGATTGGTCGATTCAGACTTCACTGGAGACCCAGATGTAGGCAGTTCAAGGGGCCAGCAGAGAAGAAAGGCATATCTGAGAGGTAATATTTCCAAAGTGTCAGAACATTTATAGTAAACATTCCAGAAGCAGGGAAATCAGTCTAGTCATGAAATATATGGAGCAGAATAAGGTTGGTTATGTTTTGGTATAAGATAAGCGTTATGCATGACTCGCTAAGATAATGAGCGTCAGTGTATGTGTGGCAGAAAGCACGTACTCTGTACACAGGTGGCTAGGGTTTGAATTCTAAGGCTTTCATCTCTGGTTGTGGGATCTTGGGCAAACTGACTTCTCTGTGATTGGTTTTCACGTCTGTAAACCAGGGTGTGCATAGTACCTGTGTTGAGTTGCTGAAATTTCAGTGAAATAATATATGTAAAGTATTAGAGCCTATGGGCAGTGCTTCAAACAATCACTCCCCCAACACATTTATTAGTGCCTATGATGGGCCAGGTGCTATGCTTGGCATTTGGAAAATAACAATGGACCAAAACAAACAAACAAATCTCACACACACACACACACACACCCCTCAGAAGCTCATGGAGGTGATATTTTATGGCGAGTGTTCAATAATTTATAGCAAACGGTCAATAAATAATAGTGCTATGAAGAAGCTAATCGATTTGTTTCATCATGGATGGAACATGGCTTCCAGGAGGCCGAAATTCTGTTTATCCAAGCATGTTGCTCAGAGGATGTGACCCCCCCCTTCGGGATAAGTTTCCTGATTTTCTAATGAACCTCTTCTCTTTCTTGACATTTTTAATATTGCTTAAAAGCTGGCCTCACCCGTAGCCAAGGAACTGGAGGGCTGAGATTGTGCCTAGAACCTCACTGTCTTCATGGCCTCTGGCTAGGACCTCTTCACACACAGGCCGTCCCCAGAGGGCTGGGAGTTCCTTCCAGCACCGTGATCTGCCCTGATGGCTGCAGCGGTGGCAGGTACAAGTTTTTGGCTTCAGTGTGACACTCAGCTCGTCTGTCTTGATAGCTACAGCCCCTCTTGACCTTTAGCGAGCCTTTGCCCCTACTTAGTGTGAGAGAGCCCTGAATAAAGGTATTGTTGACGTTTCTTCTTGTCTGACTTGGAGCACACTGGCTGGTGCGGCTGAGCCCATGGTCTGTCTCCAACAAATCACAGAGGTAAGAGGTTTTCGTTAAAGAGATCCGACACCTGAGACACTGCCTCCCCACATCCCATGGGGAATGAACCAACCAAAGTTGCTGACCCGTCTTTCAGTAAGTTCCAATTCACTACTGTTAATCTTTTTCACATTTAAGATTGCATGCACAGCTATGCAAATTAGCAGAGGCTTATAAGCTCAGGATTTGAAAGAAATTGAGCTCATCTAAAATGAGTCGATGGACAAGTAAGAACTTAACCAAAAAATTTAGAATATACTCCAGAGCCCTGGAGGAATAGTTCTGCCTAACACCAGGGAAAGACAGGTTGAAAAAAAGCACAAAAAACATATATACATGGTTAAAATGTCTTTGTATGAAAGTTTATAAGCTATCTGTGAGGTATATATATAGCAATATTACATATATCTCTATACACATATACATTATACATATCTGTTTAAGTTTCCGAATTGATATACAACTTTGCTGCATGAGCACAATTTATACTAATATGACTCTTCAAAAGTAAAATCTACAGGGGTGTCTGTCGTCGTTAAGTATCTACCTTCGGCTCAGGTCATGGTCCCACAGCCCCACATCGGGCTCCCTGCTCGGTGGGAAGCCTGCTTCTCCCTCTCCCACTCCCCCTGCTTGAGTTCCCTCTCTTGCTGTGTGTGTCTCTCTCTGTCAAATAAATAAAATATTTATAAAAAAATAAAATAAAATCTACATGACTGGTTTTAGAGGATGATATATCCATGATAACTTTTAAATGAGATAACAAATAAATAAAACCTATAGATTTATAGGACTGACATGTAAATCAAATAACTATCAATTTGGCTGAGGTTCAGAAATTATTTTCATGTTCCAAAATGATGTTAGAAAACATGCAACTTTGCCGTTAAAGTATATTTTTCTCAGTGTCTTTAGTGAATGGGTTAAAAAAAAAAATGTCATTTAAATTTGATTTAGACCGAGGCTCTAAAAACTCCTGTGACTTCTTTAGGTTCCATTAAAGTTGCTGCCACAATCCACGAATTTCATCATAATTAAAAGATTCAAGTCTTATTCCATTAAATATTTCATAATAATGAGTTGTAAAGTGGACTTCCTTGAGATTTCATGCAAGGTAGCAGAGGATAATCATCAAGAGAAGAAAAGTGGATCAGAAACACTGGATCAGAAACCCCCAAACAGTTGAGTTGTACATATGCAAGATTTATGTCTCCAAAGTTAGAAACTGTAGGAATTAGAAGAAAATGTAGAATCATCCCTAAAGAAGCAGAAAAATGCTTTTCAAGTTTGACTTGCTCCTTCTCTGAATATTTTTTCTTATTAAAAGAAAGTAGAAATGGGA